>NW_024423453.1:17559082-17748848 GCF_017311325.1 Ursus maritimus | reverse complement strand
ACTCTTGTGTGCCCTGTAGCTTTATTTCATGCCTCCTTACCTCCTTCTGCAGACTGTGGCTGGTTTACAGCCTCTTTCAAATTTACTCAACGTTCTCTTTTTTCACCAGGACTTTGCTCCTCTAAGAATAGATCACAATTACACATTTCCTTTCCCTCTGGCTGTCTTTAGTATTTTCTCTTTCTTTAGTTTTCCTGCTTTTAAAACCATTCCTTTAGTCTTTGCACCCTTGCTCTCTGACACAGCATCGACTGTCTCCTCTGTAATTTCTCCTTTCCACAGTCTGTACCAGTGTACTTTTCAGGGAGCAAGTACTCATTAAACACCTACCACGTGTCAGACGCATATGTCTGCAGACATCTTTGCCATTCTGTGGCTTCTTTTTTAACCAGTTCTAATAAGTGCACATCTGGCTTTTCTTTCCATCCTGCAGTTTCTTCCTGTCTATGTGGTGGGGGGAGTGATTTATTTTCTGAAGCAAATTCTGTTATTTTAGAGATAAAGACACAATCAGTTTCCAAACACAATACCTTTGACACAACCATCTCTACAGGACAGTGAAATGTTATCACAATTTAGGCCTCCTGGTTTCAGGTCAGCAGGTGCATTTCAAAAATGGTAAGAAAAAAACACAATTATCATTTTACTCTTTTTTGTAACACTTGAAGTCATTCTTGGCTAAAACATTTTGGAACATTTGTATCGTTTCAAGAAGTCAAAACACTTTAATAGATTACAAACTCCTTTTTTTATGTTTCAAGTTTTTATTTAAATTCTAGTTAGTTAACATATAGTGTAGTATTGGTTTCAGGAGTAGAATTTAGTGACTCATCACTTACATGCAATATCCAGTGCTCATCACAAGTGCCCTCCTTAATGCCCATCACCCATGTAGCCTGTCCTCCCACCCACCTTCCCCCCCAACCCTCGGTTTGTTCTCTATAGTTAAGAGTCTCTTATGTTTGCCTCTCTCTCTCTCTCTCTCTCTCTCTCTTTTTTATTCCTTCCCTTATGTTCATCTGTTTTGTTTCTTAAATACCACATATAAGTGAAATCATATGGTATTTGTTTTTCTCTGACTTATTTTGCTTAGCATAGTAGACTCTCTGCAAGCTCCTTCTTAATCTGCTCTCTGATAACTTTCCACTCTTATCTATCAAGTATTCCCCCTTTGCCTTTAATACTCAAATACTGAGTTACTCCTAAGATACGTTTCTTCTTGCTCTTCTTGTGCACTGTACTTGCTGCTATATATGTGTATATATATATATATATATATATACACACTTGTCACACTTTCTCAATCTTCTGACTTTGCCAGTGATAACTCTCCTTTCATCTCTGTATGTGTATCCCTTTCTCGATGAAACCTCCCTGAATTCCCAGTCTCATGAAACATTTGTTTAATGAATGAGTATACACTTTAACACTGGTGACGACTAATACATATTATATTGTTTTAATACAGATATCCTAATGATCATTTCCAAATAATCTTGCTAATTTCTGAAACTGAAACCAAGTAGCAAACTCCTCTCTACACTTCTCTGTTGAAGGATGCTGCTGACATTTTGTTTTCTCCAACTGCTTCCCCATATTATCTTTCAAGTTGATCCAATGTTTGACTAGTTTAAATTACAACGTTTCATCCTGGCTTTTAAGTTTTTTCAGTGGCAAGGCATCTTTATTTGTTAACAATGTAGTAACTGAGATAAAACATTTTGTTTTATTGCATTTTAATAGAGACCAGTGCTGGTTTATTTTGGCATTGTTACTAGAGTACCTGACACTAAGATAACGAGAGCATCTAATTTCTGATATTAACCATGCAACTAAATTCCTATTTAGCCTAGGACTGCATAGGAAAAATAGACAAGAAAATTTATTTATTAGAAAATAATGAAGAATGAGAAATGGTGGCTAATTGAATCAGCATTATTATCATTAAACACACCTTATTAATTCAACTCTTTGATGTATGAGGTCAGTTGAGGTATACCCATAGGTGGTTGCCTGTAGGATCTCTTCTGACATGTTAAATGTCCTCATAAGGCAGGGCTTATTTCCTCTATTATTTTTATAATTGCTGCTTTCATTTTTAATTAAAGGGAGAGAAAGCTGTGCAGATCTTCCCTTTATGTAAATACATCTTGAAAGCCATCATTAAATATAAATACGTGGCTCATGGAAAGAGAGCAAGATTTGGAAAAGTCAAATGTATAAGTTGGGCTAGATTTTTAATACTAAAAAATATTGCTTGTCATACCTTTTCATTGTTGTTGTTCTTTTTGCTGTACAAATAAGGAATGGCATTCTTTACTCTGGTTAAAATCTCCTTCTCTATTTTTTATGGGGATTTGAGAGTATCCTAAGTGTAATAGGGAGTCAGTGTGAGTAATATTAATCACACTGTATGCATTTAATGCTTGAAAATATACAAAGCCCCTTTTCATGGATTACTTTTGAAAAGTTACCTACTTTATCCCTGTGAAGGATATTAGGCAGCTATTCTTGCCCAAGTAACTGTAAACTTCTTGACAGAGGATGTCATGATCCCTTTGCATTTTTAGCACCTAGCATAGTTTCTGGAGAATTATTGGTGCTCAATACATTTTTAAACAATGAATAGGGGAGCCCGGATGGCTCAGTCAGTTGAGTGTTTGACTCTTGGTTTCGGCTGAGGTCATGATCTCAGGGTCATGGTATCAAGCCCCTCATTGGGCTCCACACTCAGTGGAGAGTCTGCTTGAGATTCTCTCCCTCTCCCCTACTCTCTCTCTCTCAAGTAAATAAATAAATCTTTAAACAGTGAATAAATGAGCAAATAATGAATAAAAAAAGTTAAATGATGTTTGAAAATTTACAGTTTGAGTAATTGGCAGAGAGAGAAATTGGACCCCGATTTTCTGACTTCTAAACTATTTTGAATCTGAGAAAAGATAATAAACTGCTTGGATCTGATGAGCTGGAATCCTTTCTATGTCCAAAAGTGGCTGTATGTGCATCTGGACTCACGTCCTGTTGGGATGGGAAGACTGGTATAATATAAAGATTATGGAACTGAAAGATGTACAAGTCAGGAAGCAGAAAAGTCAACATGGATTTTGTGTGAAAATAGAGATTCTCTGATGCACAGAGTTTGGGAATTTCAGTGAGATAAGATTCTTTATATCGAGCTAAAATTAATTATTCCTGCTTTTGATTTTCATTGTGGTAAAATATACATAACACAAGATTGATCTTTGGAACCATCAGATTGGTCAAAAAAATAAACACAGGGTTGTCTTATGCTCCGGCAATTCCACTGCTGGATATATATCCAAAAGAAATGAAAGCAGGAACTCAGACAGATCACACTCATGTTCATAGCAGCATTATTCACAACGGCCAGAAACAGGAAGTAACCCAAGTTCCATTCTAGATGAATGGATAAACAAACTGTGGTATATATGTACTTTGGAATATTAGTCAGCCTTAGGAAGGGAGGAAATTCTCACACATGCTACAGCATGGACGAAACTTGAGGCATTATACTAAGTTAAATAAGCCAATTACAAAAGCACAAATATTGTATGAAACTAATTTTAAAACAGCCAAAAATGATACCATAAATGTTCGGCAAGTATTCTTGCAGATGGCCTGATTCCTTTTCTTAGGATTTAATCTTTTACCAAACATGAAATCAGGCAATTCATCTTGTTTCGAGTCTCTCTATTCTAGTGTAATAGAATGCACTAAAAGTATTTATTGTGTCATCTTGGCTTTTGTAAGCAAAAATAACCCAAAATGTGTATCTGAAAGGTAGAACTATTAGGACTGTGTAAAGTCAAATTCTTGCAAAAAGATATGCCCCATTTCAAGGACAAATATGAAGTAGATTTGATAAATTAAAATAAAATAAAAATATTTTTTATATATAAAATAAATATTTCTGCTTTCTAGTTTTGTTTTTTATTTTGGTTTAGATTATATATACATATATATATATATATATTTTTTTTTAAGGTAGGCTCCACACCCACTGTAAAGCCCAATGTGGGGCCTGAACCCACCACCCTGAGGTCAAGACCTGAGCTGAGACCAGAACGTGGATGCCTAACCAACTGAGCCACCAGGTGCCCCTAAATTGTATCTTATAAATTGTGCTTCCTAGTTCCTTATTTATTAGGGAAAAGAAAGTTAAGGAAAATGAGGAAGCCTAATAAAATATTGTCACACATGTAAAATACTATAAAATTTTTTGAGAAATTATAAGAACAATATAAATTGGAGAAAACATTTTAAAATGATAATTGTAATTACTTTCAATGTATAATATATTAAATACCAAAATATCCTATAATCCTAAACTTGTTAATTCTGTTAAAAATAGTAAAAGTTATATAAATCATTGTAAGAATGTGAGCAATACAGAAACTAAAATAAATAAAATGTCTACTTTCATTCAATTTCTTTAGTTTTTACTTCCATTTGCTAAGAGTAATTAATATTAAAATTTTTGTTATCCTTCCTGAAATCAAATACTTCTGTATTTCCACATGATTTTATATTTATTCTTTGCTTTCATAACATTAATATAATGTGGCCCTTGGTCCAAATCAACACATATCCTATTTTATTCTTTTTATTATCTGCACAATATCTCAGGGTTTGATTATGTGTAACTGCTCTGCCCATGTTCATTATTTCTGTCCTCTTACCATTATCAGTTTCCTCATATCTGTTATCCACATTACAGCTGAAGTCATCATTTTGAAATTAAAAACAATTCAAAATTTAAAAAAAATTAGGCTACTATGTAAAATTCTGCAATGACTCCTTTTGAGTCTACATTATATCTGACACAGAATAAACATTCTGCTACATATTTGATGAATGAGAGGAAGAAAAGCCTTACACTCAGGAAGGAAAAAAGAAAGAAATGAAAGAAAGGAAAAATTTTAACCAGTTGCTTCCCCCCATTTTTTGTTATTTAAAAAAATCTTGAAATGACTATACTTATTACATGCATTTAAGCTTAATTGTGCAAACATTTCTTTATAAAAATATATGATATCTTTGCAAGATACATGGTAAAGGAATCCATACTATTTTAAGTTTGCCTATGCAAGTCAAAAGTCTGCCCCAATACATGAACCAATTTTGACTCCCCTCAACAGTGTGAGTTAATGACTACTGTCCTATATCCTGACCAATACTATATTTTATAAAGTTTTAAAATTTTTGTTATATGGAAGACTATATTGTTTCTTTTTTTTATAGGTTAAATATAGGTTTTATTTTTTTAATTTTTAATTGGTGTATCATTGACATGTAATATTATATTAGTTTCAGGTGTACAGCATAGTCATTCAACAATTATATACATTATGAAATGCTCACCACAATAAGTGAATTGTAGTATTTTTTAAATTTTATAATAATATTTTTTATTATATTATGTTAGTCACCATACAGTACATCCCTGGTTTCTGATGTAAAGTTCCATGATTCATTAGTTGTGTATAACACCCAGTGCACCATGCAATACGTGCCCTCCTTACTACCCATCACCAGCCTATCCCATTCCCCCACCCCCCTCCCCTCTGAAGCCCTCAGTTTGTTTCTCAGAGTCCATAGTCTCTCATGCTTCATTCCCCCCTCTGATTACCACCCCTTTCTTCTTCCCTTTCTTCTCCTACCCACCTTCCTACTGCAGTAGAAAGATTATATTGTTTCTTAACAGAATGAGATTGAGCATCTTTTCATATGCTTATTGGGCACCTAATTTTTTTTCCCCAAAATGTCCTCATATCCGGTGCCCCACAAATGGCTGATGTTTTCTTAAGTTCTCAATTATGAGTATTTTCTCCATAGTACCCATATTTTGATTAAAAAAAATATCTAGCAAATTAAGTAGTGCACTTTATTTGTTGATGTAGTGGGAAATAGGTGTGTGTGTAACTCTAAGCTGCTTCAATCATTTGGTTAGTGTGTGGATTACTGAGATAAATATAGATTTGATATCAGTATGAGGTAATTTGTTTCACCTGGAAACATGAGCTAGAGAATATACAACCACTTCCAGCCATTCTGCCTGCAGCTGAGTAGGTGTCTCTGTGGTGGATGATGGATGAACCCTTACCCAACACTGGCAGAACAAGACTGAGCACGTGGTGATGACTCAGGAGCACTGGCCGCATATATAAGCAAATTACTGTTTTTATTCTTATAAGTTTTAACAATATGATGAATAATGTTCTATAAGATTTATAATGTTGCATTGTATTTTTTTAAAGATTTTATTTATTTATTTGATAGAGAGAGAGACAGCCAGCGAGAGAGGGAACACAAGCAGGGGGAGGGGAAGAGGAAGAAGCAGGCTCCCAGTAGAGCAGGGAGCCTGATGTGGGGCTCAATCCCAGGACCTTGGGATCATGCCCTGAGCTGAAGGCAGACGCTTAATGACTAAGCCACCCAGGCACCCCTCTTGCATTGTATTTTTTACTATATATCTCAGTTTTCCTAAGATAAATTAATTTTTGATATATGAAAAATGCTACTTCTAATTATTAATAAAAGAGGCCCAAAATTGTTCATTGTTAGTATTTGTTTTTCATATTTATGGGGTCTGTGTTTTTGTACATTAGAAGTAAATATTACAGGGGCACCTGGAAGGCTTCGTCGGTTAAGTGTCTGCCTTCAGCTCAGGTCCTGATCCCAGGGTCCTGGGATCAAGGCCCACGTAGGGCTCCCTGCTCAGCTGGGAACCTGCTTCTCCTTCTTTCTGCTGCTCTCCCTGCTTGTGCTCTCTCTCTCAAATAAATATATAAAATCTTAAAAAAAAAAAAGTAAATATTACAATGCAAAATAGCTTTTCGGGTGATATTTTTCTGGTGTTTAATGGAATTGGAGATAATAGTACTGATGACATAGAGTTGTACAAATGTATTTTAATGAAAGAGAGATAATGCCTAAGTATTTTAAAGAGCTAACACCTGCCTTCACCCCCAAAAGATTATGATATGAATTAGTAACTCTTAATAAAGCTTCACTTACATGACTCAATATATAAATGCTGAGATTTAATGAAGTCTCACGTTCAGTGCTGTGAGAAGAAAGAAAAATTAAGAAGCTGTTTGATAGGAACAAATGTAATTACATACTTGGTTGACTTTTCTTATCTATAATAATTTTTGTCAATTTGGTCTTCAATAATCTATTTTTAAGATACAAATAGAAATATGGTCATTTTCTATCACTGAAACCTGAGTGTGTGTGTGCAAAATCAGTATTTTTATTTATAAAACCAGTTAATTTTTTGTTTTTGTATTTTAAGAGCACACTTGTATTATTGATGTTTGTATTGTTAAGAGCAAGAATACTGATTTTTAAATTGTTACTTTTTTGTTTTGTGACATAAATTGAAGGGACTAATTTGGTTTTTAATATGGAATACAAGTTAAAAGGGCATTCCTCTTGGTAACTGAAATTACTTGAACGTTTAATTGACTTATTGTCTTTAATTATGATTCATTTTAATTTCGTTAGACTTAAATTACTCTAGAGTTACACTTGTTAAGCATATTCCAGTGTGTCTACTCCATAGTTTTCAGCACTCACACAATCTCAGCTTCAGAAATGAACACATTTTGGAAGAAATTTGTATTCATAAAAAATACGTAAACATAAGAGTATATTTTCATTCATGCTAAAAGCAAAATATTTTCAAATGGGGCCAAAAAAATGTGTAATACTTCTTTAAAGAAAACCATTTATCAGACTGACATTTAATAGAAATTATAGCCAAGCATCTATACATAACAAAAAGCAGAATAGAAAATGTTGAGTGTTGTAGAACCCTTTATTTGGGTTGCTACCCAAAAGAAAAAACAGAAACGGGCAAACAAAAACTCCCTACTTAGTATAAGATTCATGTATACTTCTTAAGAGGAAGTCATAATTTTAGCATTTCCCTGCTGGGAAATTCAGAAAAGAAATAGACCAGGAGGTTAGTGTACATTGGAGACGAGAATATAATAACCTGCAAAAGGTGTTGCTCGGCGTAATCAGATTTTTGTCACGTTAGGAAAATGACTGCTCGCTCAGCAGGAACTACAGAAGAACAGCTGTAAGTTTCTGCAGGGCATTTGCACTCCCGTAAGCTTCTGGCTGATCTTCAAAGAGATTTCCAAGCCGAGTTCAGAATACGAACTGTGAAATTCTCCCTGTAATCCAGATTTGAGGTTGAATCTGCATACTAAATCCCAGGTAGGGGGTAATCACAGAGTTGGAAGTTACTTAGGGATCAAATGGCAGCTGTTGGTTTAAGCAGCTCTCCAAGACTGTCTAGAGAAGGATGAAAATATACCTTCACGTTCTTCTTTATTTTACAGATTCTAGATATTTATTCATTGTTACTTTCTCTTTTATGGGTTATTGTCCTGGTACACTCATGCTTAGTTTTATCTTGAGTCAAATATTTACTGAGTTCTGTATCAGTTACAAGGCCCGAAAATGCAAATCATACACAAATCAAGCTGATTTGAACAGTGAAGACACCTCCTAATTCCTCTAACCAGTATTCCAGAAGCAAACCTGGTTTTAGGATCAGTTCATTCATGAGTTCAAATATAAGCAGTTCTGGATTCTTTTCTGGTCTTTTGATTTGCTTCCCAGCAATGCTCATTTTATCCTAAGGCTGAATGACCTTATGGTTATTGTTGCCAGTGGCATGAGGGGCCGGGCTTCATTCTTTGTATAGTGAAAGAAAGTGCATAGCTTTCCATTGTTATCTTTGAGGAAAAAACTTTCCAGAGATCTGCAGGAAACTTCTCATATCTCTTTGGTTCTAATTGGAACACATTTTCAGACCTAAATGAATCAATGACTGCTGTGGAGGGGGGGATACGTTTATCCTTAGATCAGTCAAGTTTATCTCTTGAGCTGATAGTAATTATTCAAACACCATATCAACGACTCAGTGGCCGATGTGCCGGTGGATACAGAGGGGGCTGTCTCAACATGCACTACTGCCTTCATTCCCCCCTGCCCCAACATCCATACAGAGCCGCCTTCCTACTGTACAGCTTTAGGAATGTTCATTTTTACACAAAATCTTTTTTTTTTAATTTTTAAAAAGATTTATTTATTCATTCATGAGAAACAGAGGCAGAGGCAGAGGGAGAAGTAGGCTCCCTCTGGGACTTGATCCCAGGACCCCAGGATTATGACCTGAGCTGAAGGCAGATGCTTAACCAACTGAGCCACTGAGGCACCCAACACAAAATCTTTGCATCCATCCATTTTGGCGTCATGGTTAGAGCTCTGCAGCTTTTACTTAGTTGAATTTTATTTTGCTTTTTAACCAGAAAGATTTGAATTCCAGCCCTGTTCCTTCATTGACGTTATATTTCACTTAAGAATGTTTTCAACTTTGTCTTAAAAATTTCCCCCATATATTCTATACATTTTGATACATGCCGACTTTTAGCTGATGTGATGCTCACCATCACTGATCATTTGGTACCCTGAGTTCCTTACTATGGATTTGAAAAACTAGAAAATGGACTTAAATTCTTTTTAAATGTAGTTTTATTGTAAGAACTCAAAACCCTGAACTTGAATTTCTCTTAAGAAAAAGAAACACACTTTATCAACACAATTTGCATGCATTTTCATTATATATCTACTACAAATGTCTTTACATATGTAGCACTATGTATAGCTTTTTAAAAACCATAATAGTGTTGCAATTATTATATTATCCACCCATTTTGATAATAAGCTAACTTCAATTAATCAGAATTTTCAGGGATTCCATTGATAAGTGGGCACATGATGACATTACTATGGTTTTAGAAACAGTCGTACTTAAGGAGAGCAAACTCTTTTCAGAATTTAATTTCTAGAATGAGGGCTAGAGGCTCTCCACTTAGGATATTTAAAGAAAACACAAACCAACCTTCAAAACCTCAAACAACTTTTCAAACATCAGTGGCTAGGGTATTTTTGTTTTATAGCTGGTGCAAAACCATTCCATGTCCACATCTGAAAATTCATCTGTTAATTTCAGTCAAGCTATTGGCTATTTTATTTAAGAATGAGCATAATCAATGATGAATCTTTCTCCTAAGTGCAACTGCATACAGATAGAAAGCATTCAAGTGCAGTTAACTATTTTCCTTAAGTAAAACACTCATAGACAAAATACAGATACATTTTTTAAGGGTCACTTCTTATGAAACTTTAGTCCTATTATTCAGGCAAATCATGTCAGGTTGTAATGATGTAGATTCAGACCTGCTTAGGAATGGAAGCCTGTATTTTGACACTAGCTGGTTTAAGTCTAACACTTAAATTATATTCTCAGTGTTATTTTTAACATGCTTCTTGTTGTGGGTTCTTTCTCTTCTTTTTAAAAACAAATTAGTCATGAGTTATAATTATGTCTCTTAGTGTAATTAATGTAAATATGGTGTATGGAAGCATCTGAGAGGGATGCCAGAAAAATGCCTTCAAAATTAAATGTGGCAAAATACCAAGGATATAAGATTGTAGGGTGATTACTCTAGTACTCCTCCTTCCCCTTCACCCCCAAAATGCCAAACGGTGTTTGGATTATTAGAATGTTGTTAGTTCACATCTTAGGAAACTATTTTCCAAATCTAAGTTCAAGATTCCTATACGATTCAAATCAATCTTTAATATTTACATCTGCAGAAATGTAGCTTTGAAAGGTAAAGAGTAAGGGCCCTTACTTCTCAAATAACAGTTTTCTTAATGATTATGTGTCTGTGTTCAAGAGTTCAAGTGTACTGGGGATTCAGAATGAACTTGCCATTCTGTCATCGTTACTGTTTCAAGGATTTTTAAGCAAGGAATAGTTGACACTGGAGAATTTTCTAAAAAAAAAAATTTGTTTCAGAAAATTTCTTTCTGTGTATATATATTTCTGCATATAGATATATATATATGTTATATATATATGTAAAATTTATATACATATATAAATTAAATAAATCTTTATCAGTGCATTAAGGCCCTCCACGACCAGGGCTTTCTATTGCCTTCTGACTCCATCTCCTACTACCACCTCCTAACTCTGCTAGAGCAGCCCTGGTCACCTGGCTTTTCCCTCAAACACTGCAGGCACATCTGCTTCAGGGCAGAAATCCACACTCTATATCCCCTCACCTTTTTAGGCATAAAAATAAATAGTTGTTTCAAACTTAATTCTTTCTTAGACCATTAAGGGAAACAGACACAAAATTGCTTTGAAATTTAAATTCGGTGTGCTTAGCACTCAAGGTTAGTTGTGAATCAACCAGGCTTTTATATTCAGTCTTTCACTGTACTATCTTTAGTGAATAGTCAATGTATGCCATATATTGCTGGGGAAAAGTGGTGAATAAACATGAAAATCCTGCGCTCACAGAGTTTTAATCTGGTGGTAGTGTTGGGGGGGTAGGTACACACCTAGAAAAATACTGATATAAGTGCAAAGAGGAAAAATACTGATAAAAGTGCAAAGAGGAAAAATAAAGCAAGAAGGGAGATACAAAGTGTGTGTGTGTGTATGCATGTGTGTGTGTATGCATATGTGTGTGTATGCATGTGTGTGTGTTATGTGTGTGTGTGAGGTGTTGCAACTTAGATATGGCAGTCAGAGAAGACCTCACTAACAACGTACCTTTTTGGGGCGCCTGGGTGGCTCAGCCATTAAGTGTCTGCCTTCGGCTCAGGTCATGATCCCAGGGTCCTGGGATGGAGTGCCGCTTTGGACTCCCTGTTCGGCAGGAAGCCTGCTTCTCCCTCTCCCACTCTGCTTGCTTGTGTTCCCTCTCTTGCTGTCTCTCTCTGTCAAATAAATAAATAAAATCTTTAAAAACAAACAAACAAACAAACAAACAAACAAAAATGTGCCTTTTGATAAATACCTGGAGAGGTGAGGGAATAAGGGGTGTGTATATATAAACACACACACATTTTCTCATTTTGTTAAATTATTTATTTATTCATTCATTCATTCATTCCTCATTTACTCATTTATTCATACCTCATTCATGTATGTATATGCATGGTCTTAGAAATAAGTTCAGAATGGCATATTTTGTAATGTTAACAAAGTATAATTATTGTTTATTTTATTATTTTTACTTGTTTGTATTTTCTACGTTTTCTTAAAAATGAAAGCGATATGTGCAAAAATTCAAAGAAAAGCCTAGGGAACACATATTCCATGTGCCTGAATCCTCCACTGATCTAGAGTTACAAAAACAACATCAAGGCTAAAGGCCGCGATGGATATGAATGGCAGACTATTTACAATGGTGGATCTAGTAATTAATATTTATTTGTACTGACTGCTTTGGTTTGTTCCAGGTAGCATATAAGTATATATATTCTACACAGAAAAGAAACTAACATATGAAGAGAGAACAAAAAAGGCAGAATTCCTTTTCACAATTTTGTCCTGGGCACCTTATAAGTAACATATGCAGGTTAGCTGGCCAGTAACCATGGCTTTCACATTAGAGTCTTTTGCTACTTAGTCTTTCATTGATTTTTCCACAAACTTCATGTGTAATTTAAAAACAGCTCTGAAAACTATAAAACACTGGTGAAAGAAACGAAAGATGACACAAATGAATGGAAAAATATTCCATGCTCATGGATTGGAAGAATTAATGTTGTTAAAATTCATATCACCCACAGTGATCGATATATTCAATGCAATCCCTACCAAAATAACAGCAGCATTTTTCATGGAACTAGAACAAATGATACTAAAATGTGTATGGAACCACAGAAGACCCTGAATAGTCAAAGCAATCCTGAGAAGGAACAAGGCTGGAGGTATCACAATCCCAGATTTCAAGATACACTACAAAGCAGTGGTATTAAAAAAAGTACGACACTGGCACAAAAAAAGACACATAGGCCAATGGAAGGAAATAGAGACCCCAGAAATAAACCCACAGTTACATGGTCAATTAACCTATGATAAAGGAGGTAAGAATATACAACGGAGAAAAAAACATGTATTCTCTTCAATAAACGGTACTGGGAAAAATGGACAGCTACACGCAAAAGGATAAAACTGGACCAATTTCTTATACCATACCTAAAAATAAACTCAAAATGGATTAAAGACTTAAATGTGAGACACAAAACCATAAAACTTCTAGAAGGAAAAATAGGCAGTCATTTCTTTGACATTGCCCTTAGTAACATTTTTCTAGATATGTCTCCTGAGGCGAAGGAAACAAAAGAAAAAATAAACTATTGGGACTACATCAAAATAAAAAACTTTTGTATAGCAAAGAAACCACTAACAAAACAAAAAGACAACCTACTGAATGGGAGAAGATATCTGCAATTGATATATCCAATAAGGGTTTAATATTCCATATATATGAAGCATTTATACAACTGAACACCAAAAAACCAAACAACTTAATTAAAAAATGAGCAGAGGAACTAAATAGACATTTTTCTAAAGAAGACATATAGATGACCAATGGAAACATGAAAAGATGCTCAACATCACTAATCTCAGGAAAATGCATATCAAAATCACTATCAGGTATATCACCTAACACCTGTCAGAATGGCTGAAATCAAAATGACGAGAAATAAGAAGTGTTGGAAAGTAGGAGGAAAAGGAACCTTCATGAACTATTGCTGGGAATGTAAATTGGTACAGCCACTGTGGAAAACAGTAGGGAGATTCCTCAAAAAATTAAAAACTGAAATACCGTATGATCCAATAATTGCACTACTGGGTATTTACCCAAAGAAAGCAAAAACACTAATTTGAAAAGATTTTGCCCCTCATGTTTATTGCAGCATTATTTACAATAGCTAAGATGTGGAAGCAACCTAAGTGTCCATCAGTAGATGAATGGATAAGGAAAATGTGGTACACACACACACACACACACACACACACACAAATATCACACAGTCATAAAAAGATGAGATTATGCCACTTGAGCCACATGGATGCACCTAGAGGGTATTATGCTGGGTGAAATAAGTCAGACTGAGAAAGACACATACTATATAATTCTACTCATAAGTAAAATCTAAAAAAATGAATAAACAATTGAAGCAGAATCAGACTGATAAATACAGAACAAACTGATGGTTGCCAGAGGGGAGAGAACGGGGGAATAGACAAAATGGGTGAAGGGGAGAGGGAGATACAGAATTCCAGTTATGGAATGAATAAGTCACAGGAATAAAAGACACAGCATAAGGAATACAGTCAATGATATTGTAATAGTGATGCAATGGGACACATAGTAGCTACAGTTGTGGTGAACACAGGATAATATATGAACTTGTCAAATCACTAAGTTGTACACCTGAAACTAATGTAACATTGTGTGTCGAATACACTCAAATTAAAAAAAAAAACCTCACACAAAAATATACAATAGCACAAACAAGCATGGGACTGGTACATATGAATCTTAGGATTGCAGTAAACTCTGGAAGGCAGGGAAGATCATGGAAACAGTTGAGGCATGCAAAAGCTTTCAACTTTACCTGTAATGATTTTTTTCTTTATTTAAAAAGGTGAAATATCTGAAGAAAAAATATAATTTCTCAAACTTTGTATTCATAAAACTGTGAATTATTCTTTTGTGTATGGGGGGAGGGGCAATCTTTCTAAATAAGCAGGCATCCCTTACCATTTATAACAAAACAAGCAAACCTCATTCAAGAATCTTTCAAAAAACAAAATGACAATGTTTTCATCGGCATATTTGACTCAGCAATGAGCAATCATTGATGAGTAGTCTCTCCCTTCCAACTCAAGTATTTATGTTCTTGAATATAGCAGGAAAACCTAGCTCCCAGGTCCCTGTTTCTACACATGTTCAGACACCTGAATAAATAGATAAAATCAGAAGGACATTGGAAAATGTAGAACAGAATGGTAACTTATTTAAAAACATTCACAGGCCTGGGAAAGAAACAATAAAATGACAACAACAACAACAACAACAACACAGCTGTTCAGTGACATTTTTCAAAGGTAAAAGTCACACACACACACACACACACACACACACAGATCTGGTTTTTTCGGCTCAAGATAAAAACATAAAGTGATATCTAATAACCATTATCACTAATAATTCTTATTTTATTGTCAATCATTTTGGTTTTCGTGGGTTTCTTTTTGTTTTGTTTTGTTTTTTAAAAAGTGTTTTTTAAAAGATTTTATTTATTTATTTGGGAGAGAGAGCAACAGAGAGCACAAGTGGGGAGGAGAGAGAGAAGAAGGCTCCCCACTGAGCAGGGAGCCCAACGCGGGGCTCAATCCCAGGACCTTGAGATCATGACCTGAGCTGAAGGCAGACACTTAACTGACTGAGCCACCCAGGGACCCCTCATTTTGGTTTTTGGATCCTTGCTTCCTCCATTCAATAATTTGATAAATACTCAATGGCAGTATATTGTAACTACTGAATGTGATGCTAACTGAAGTTCTAAAGTACAAAAGGAAAAAAGAAAACTCAGAACCTATTATCATCAACAAGAATTTACTGAGGACCTACAATGACAGGCACAGGAGCTAGAGATCTTGCACGTGATATAAGGTACACATTCTAGGCACATTCTTAAAAATGGCTTGGTTCATTCTTCTTCATTGACCATGACATATATATTTATGTCTCTATTGTTGAGAGAGATCTTTTGGCCTAGATTCCTGGTTGTTGTACTATATAAAATGGCATGTTTTTATTCCAGAAGTGTTTAGGATGAATTAGCAGTTAGGGTTTCCATTTAGCTTGTATAATTAAGTGGCACTAACAGATGACATAAATAATCTGTTTTCTCCTAAAAGATCTTGCAAGAGCCAAACTTGCTAAGGTTCATTTTATGCTCTTCAAAGTTTGCTTATTTAGAGATTAATTTTGAGGTTCTAAGTCTGAGCGTATTCTCTGTAAAATGGCTGATATAAGTAATTCTCCATCCAAATGAGGATCTATGTCCATTGTTTTCCATTTTTTATATAAAAAGAAGATATTCGTATAAGAGTTTGTCTACATTTTTCCTAATTTCTGAATTTTTGTTCTTTTTAAAAAGATTTCTCCCACATCTGATAAACATTAAATTTTATAAAGTCTAGGATTTCCTTTTTTAACATTTGTGACACTAATGAATACATTAAAGACACTAAGAATATATATACTAGCCTTTGCGGTATAATTCATGTTTTCTTTTTCCTTCTTAGATTTTCTTATTTCTTATCTTATTATGAGAAACTGGATTCCCAGTGGTCTGTGAGACTCCACCTTGGTTAAAATAATTTACTGTTAGATAACTCTAGCTTGTTTATTTACTTCTTTGGTGCTGAAGGTCATATTTATCATTGAATCTTTATTATGAAGAAATGAGTCTAATTTTACTCCAGTTATTTGATTTGTTTTGAGTTACAGTCCTTTTTCTTCATAATCGGCTGATAAAATCTTACTCTCTTCTGGCTTTCATCTTCCTATATTTTGGATTAAGCTCAGGGCTCTCTCTCTCTCTTTCACCCCCCATTTCTTTTTCCCTTGATGGTAATTTTTCTATAAGCCTGGAAACTTGTCAGATTTCTCTTTTTCTTAAGTTCAGGACTTTTCTCCCTCAGTTTCACCATCAGTGCAGTATGGAATGCAATGAAACTTGGAGTGTGCAGAACTGAGTTCCTCAGATCAAATACCTCTCCTACTATTTGTCTAATTATTTCTTCTCCACCATGTATTCATTCTGCTTCTTCTGGAATTCCTATTCCATTAGCTCTCTCAGATCCCTATTTTACATCTCTCTTACATTTCCTTTTTTTGGTCATATTTCAATCTATTCCTATTGTGTCCTGTGCTTTGTGGTACTGATCATTGGATTTTACATGCCACTAATTTAGATGCCAGTGGCAACAGCTCTCTTTCAATTCATCTGTTGATTTGTTTAGGAAATCATGTGTTTTCATTATTATTTCTTTAATCTATAGAAAGATTCTTTGTTTTCCTACATTTGAATCAACTTATGTTTTTCCATTATTTTCCGTTTCCACGTGTCTCTCCCTGCTACTTTGTGTGTGTTTCTATTTTTTTTTCCAACTGTGTCAGTGATTAAGTTATGGTATTGCAGCTAAAAAACTACCCTTCTCTTCTCAGCTTTGTGATACAGGGTCTGTGATTCAACTGTGCAGTGGCTTTTGGGTGGGGGAAGGGGGAAGAAGAGGGAGAAGGAGAACCAGAGAGGGAGGGAGGGAGAAGGAGAGAAAGGCTGCAGGGCAGTTGGAGTAGAAGGGCCTGGTGATTTTCTGTTTACTTCCTGTGGGCTTCCTGCTGCTTTCTGAGTTTCTTTTCCCTGCATCACCCTAGCAATGCTTCTTCACCCCAATAGCAGCTGTGCTCACCCACAGAAGCAGCGGAATCTTGCCTTGCAGCTCTGACAAGACCAGCCTTATCGCCATGCCTCAGATATACCAGCACCAGACAGCCGACAATCCCTTCTCAGAAGTCTGGGTCCCAGCCCCATCGACTCCTGCTCCAGCTCAAAAATGCCATTACTAATGGAGCAGAGGGCTGAATTTTAGCTCTGTGGGGCCTGTCCTTCAAGTGTCAGTGCTTCTCAGTTCTTTCCTTTGTTCCCCCAGCCTTGAGGGTAGTGCCTGCTCTCTGTAGTTGCTACCTCCATGATACCTCAGTATTCTCCTTTTGCCTTCCAGTCACCTAAGTAACGTTGATTTTCTACATCAGTAACCATTCTTTATTTCACATTTTCTGTTAAAATAATTGGTCTGATTGCTGTCTCCTAACTAAAGCCCCAGTAGTCATTCTGTTTGCTGAGATTCCTTAAATGGATGGGTTTTTTCCCCCATTAACTCAAGGAGTATGAGAGCTGGTTATTGGAAGACTCTAATGGCATAAGCCCCACAAATAGTTGAAATAACTCTGTCATGAGCTGGAAGCGTACAGGCAGGAAGCTTGCCATTGTCACTACTAGGTTACTTAGGAGGATCTCTGCTTCCCAGCCTCCTAACACCGTCTCAGCAAAGGGGCAGGGAAGCTTGGATCTTCTCAGGATGTGCTTCTTTCTGGTATTTGTCTAGGATTCTTCTAAAGCTAGTCTACAAGGTTTCAATCATCCATAAAGGCAAAAGCACCATATTACTTATTAGTTATCATCTGGAGAACTTTTTCCAATTCAGAGCCTTATATTTCTCAATGGCCCATTGGCCCTACCAGGAATTTGACTTTGGGTATGCAAAGAAATTGGGAGTACAGGGAAAGGGATCTGCATTCAGGTGGCCATATTTCCTCAGGCAGTCATATTTCCTAATCCTGCCTCAAAGAATTTTCTGGGTTGGTTTGTTATAAGAATCTGTGGTGTAATGTGGTATTTTAAAAATTTTATTTTTAATATCAACAGTTTATACATCACATTTGTAGTTGGGAACTTAACTTTCAATAAAGTACAAAAACAGACTGAGCAATCTGGACTGCAGATGATTTTCTTTCTCTTTTTAAAAGATGTATCTATTTATTTTAGAGAGAGAGAGAGAGTGGGGGGGAAGGATAGAGGAAGAGAAGCTTCAAGCAGACTCCTCACTGAACGCAGAGCCTGATGCAGGGCTCCATCTCATGACCTAGGAGATCGTGCCTTGAGCTGAAACCAAGCCACCCATGAGCCCCAGTGATTTTCTCTCTATGTGTTTCTAAATACTCTTCCCTTCTCCCAGAGTTGGCCAAAGAAGTACAGCAGTCCCCTCTTATCCATTGTTTCATTTTCCATGGACTCAGTTATCAGTTATCTGTGATCTACCATAGTCTGAATGAAGATGACCCTCCTTTTGACATATCACCAGAAGGTCAAGTATAGCCTAAAGCTACATCACAATGCCTATACATTCACCTCACTTCATTTCATCATGTAGGCATTTCATCATCTCTCATCATCACAAGAAGGGTGAGTATAGTATAATAAGATCTTTTGAGAGAGAGACCTCATTCACATAACTTTTATTACAGTATATGGTTGTAATTTTCCTATTTTACTATCAGTTATTATTACTTTTACTATGCCTAATTTATAAATTATATATAAATTACACTTTATAAATTACACTTTTTCATGGAGATTTTATATATATATATATATGTGTGTGTGTGTGTGTGTATATATATATATATATATATAATTTCAGGATCATGACCTGAGGCGAAGGCAGATGCTTAACCAACTGAGCCTCCCAGGCACCGGATGGGTACATGTTTTTAACTGTTAAGCCATATACAAATAATATCTTATTTGTTTTTCTAAATTCTTATGTATTTCAATCATTTGGGTCACATGTTTCTTATATTTATGGGAGTATAAGTTTTCATATAAAAATTTGATACAGATATATTTCATTTTATTGTGCAGATGTTGTGCTTTTTTAAAATAAATTGAAGGATTGTGACAACGAGCCCTTAGGTTAATTTAAAAAATCATTTTGGGGGCACCTGAGTAGGTCAGTCAGTTAAGCCTTCAACTTTTGGCTTCAGCTCAAGTCATGAGCTCAGGGTTGCAACATCAATCCCCACATTGGGCTCTGCACTGGACACAGAGTCTGCTGGAGATTCTCTTTCTTCCTCTGTCCCCCTCCTCATTCTCTTCGTCTCTCTAAAATAAAAATCATTTTGATATTACTTGTGTGTTATTTTGTACATAGCTTTTGAATAATGCTTAAAAAGTCTTTATTCTGACCTAAAATTGTCATTTGTTATCCTCTTAATGTGGTTCTAATATCATGTCAATCCACTGTGGTCCAATTATATGCATAATTTTTCATAATGTCTTAAAAACTACTCCCACATATCATAAAAGAGGGACAACCTGAAGGAGTGCTGGGAGATTAGTTCTAACATTTCATAAAATTGGGTTATGGAGGTGAAGTCTAGGAACAAAATCTTTAAGTAACTGTTGTGGAAATTGCAGGACAGTCATATCATCTTTGTATTTAAAGAGCAACAAACTGAATCATGCCGTACTAGGGTGAACTTTCTTTCTTTCTTATTTAGATTATCATTTCCTTCAAAAATAAATCACTCAGACAACATAATTAAGGTGATTTGTGGCATTACAATGAAGGTCATTGTACATTCAATTAAAGTTTGGCACGAGTATTTAATAAAAGATTCTACTAAGGCAGACGGACTTTGCTGCTTAAAATGGAGTAAGAAGTAGGTAAAATTGCATGTGAAGTTGTCTTGATGAATGCCAAAAATCAATAGGTTGAACATATTCTGTCCTGAAACATGAATAAAGTGGAGAGTCTATTTTCTCCTTCAATGATTATGACTGCTCAGTGAGGCATATAATCTACTCATTAGAAGCAGTTTCATTAACTTCTACTTCTTTTCTTAATTACCTAGAGAAATATTCAAATGTCATTATAATCAATCAGTCAACCTTTATTAAGTATCTACTCTCTTAGGTGTTGTGAGAAATTCAGTAAAGCCTGACATGACTCTTTCTTTCCAGAAACTTCTAGGATAATAATCTAATAATCAAAATTACCATTTGTTTAGAGGTTATTATATGCCCGATATTAGATGTAATATCTAATTTGATTTTACAATATTCCTATGAAGTAAGTGTTATTTGTTCTGCTTTGTGGATAAAGAAGCTGAGAATAAAAATTTCCTTATTCAAATTTACACATTTAGAAATTGTCAGAGCTGGAACACAAATGCACAGTGGTTGGATTCCAAGAGGGGGTGCCCTGGTATACAAGGTTAAACTCTTTAACTGTGACTAAGAACCCCTACGAAGGAACTGAAGGTGAGATCTATGTGCCTTTTGATGAAGTACCCCAGTGTGCAGTGCTTCTTGAAATTTAACACGTTTAATCTAGGATCCCATTGCTTTTAGTCAGGAGATAATATGGAGTAATAAGACTTTGGAGACCTTAGGCGCCTGGGTAGGGCAGTCGTTAAAGCATCTGCCTTCGGCTCAGGGTGTGATCCCGGCGTTCCGGGATCGAGTCCCACATTGGGCTCCTCTGCTGGGAGCCTGCTTCCTCCTCTCTCACTCGCCTGCTGTGTTCCCTCTCTCACTGGCTGTCTCTCTGTCACATAAATAAATAAAATCTTAAAAAAAAAAAAAAAAGACTTTGGAGACCTTGAACAAAGAAGAGCAAGATGCAGAATAAAAATACTAAACTTAAAATTTCATGATGTTATAAATCAGTTAATTTTTACAAACTTAAGAAATAATAGCTATCATATCTAATGGTCATATATTTATTAGGAAATTAAGAAACAACAAATATATCTATGAATTAGTCAAGTTTGCTTGAACTTCTGCTTCTAGTCAAGATGGGGTAGCAGGGACCTGATTTACCATCTGCCTGAAAAAGCTAAAAGGCCACACAAAATATATGAAACAAAGGTATTTAAGCCCTTAGACATAAAAAAAAAAGGGCAATGATTTCTGAGAGCTGGAAAACAAAGGGTAGGAACGCTGTGATTGTCCTAGCTTACTACCTGGAGATAGTTTCCAGACTATGGACCAGGAAGGGAAAACCCAGGCAGCACTTATTGGTCTCCTGATTTGAAGACAAACAGGGACCCCTTTTACCTAGAGTTCACAGGGCAGAATACCAGACAGGATAGAGTTCATGAAAACAGAACTTCAGAGATCAGAAACAGTAGCTGAGGCTCACCTAGGGCTGGTCCAACACCCAGGGTCAGAGCAGAAGAATTCAAAATTCAGAGATATGACTTCTAGTACAAAGAAGAGTCTTGCCTCAGAACTGGGAGAATTTAACCTTAGAACAAAGGCAGCTCTGGTCCTACCTAACAAAACTTAGAAGTAAGACTCAAAGGGATCAGACTTTTAAAATAACTGGGTCCCAGCACAAAGTTCAAGAAATAGAAAAATACTTATAGAAATACAAAATACCCTGCACCTAGCAAGGTGAAATTCACAAACTCTGGCATCCGATAAAACCTACTCAGCATGCAAAGGATTGGAGAAACATAATCTATATTGAGCAGAAAAATCCATCAAGCTATTCAGAAATGACACAAATGATAGACTATGCAAGGAAATTAAAAGCTATTATTATTATATTCTATATGAGCTAGAAAAAAAACTGAACATATTAAAAAGATAAATAGAAACTATAAAAAAGATCAGAACTTGCTTCAAACACAAAAAATGGGAAATGACATTTAAAGAAACACAAGTAATCAAGAAACCCTATCATATCCTTTCTTATTTCTGCTACTTTCTTGTATTAGCCAACACTTTGGTGAAAATGATGACAGAAAAGGAAAGAGAAAGACAGGGCAATGCATGGATCCATTTCCTTTTAATCCTTGTTACTCATCAGCAACCTGAAGGTAAAGAATGTTGGTAGAACATGAATGTATCAAGACAAGAGACAAAAACGTTTTGCAAGTTTGCAGACTATTTATGTTTTTAATATGTTCGATTTTTTTCTAGCTCATATAGAATATAATAACCAATTGCAAGTTGGTTCTTGTCCTTTCTTTTATTAATGTAGTGTATCACATTGATTTGTGGATTTTGAACCAAACTTGCAGCCCAGGAATAAATTCCACTTGGTCATGGTAAATAATCCTTTTAATGTACTGTTGGATCCTATTGGTGAGAATTTTTGTGTCCATGTTCATCAGAGATATTGGTCTGTAATTCTCCTTTTTTTGGTGGGGTCCTTGGCTGGTTTTGGGATCAAGATAATGTTGGCCTCATAAAATGAATTTGGAAGTTTTCCTTCCATTTCTATTTTTTGGAACAGTTTCAGGAGAATAGGTATTAATTCTTCTTTAAATGTTTGGTAGAATTCTCCTGGGAAGCCATCAGGCCCTGGACTCTTATTTGTTGGGAGATTTTTGATTAGTGCTTCAATTTCTTTGCTGGTTATGTGTCTGTTCAGGTTTTCTATTTCTTCCTGGTTCAGTTTTTGCAGTTTATACGTCTCTAGGAATGCATCCATTTCTTCCAGATTGTCTAATTTATTGGTGTATATTTACTCATTATATGTTCTTATAATTATTTGTATTTCTTCAGTGTTGGTTGTGTTCTCTCCTCTTTCATCTATGATTTTATTTATTTGGGTCTTTTCTCTTTTCTTTTTGGTAAGTCTGGCCAGGGTTTTATCAGTCTTACTAATTCTTTCAAAGAACCAGCTCCTAGTTTCGTTCATCTGTTCTTCTGTTCTTTTGGTTCCTATTTCATTTATTTTTGCTCTGATCTTTATTATTTCTCTTCTCCTGCTGTTCTTTCTCCAGCTTCTTTCGGTGTAGGGTTAGGCTGTGTATTTGAGACCTTTCTTATTTCTTGAGAGAGGCTTGTATTTCTATATACTTCCCTCTTAGGACTGCCTTTTCTGCATCCCAAAAATTTTGAACAGCTGTGTTTTCATTTTCATTTGTTTCCATGAATTTTTCCATGAAATTCCATGAATTTTTAAAATTTGTCTTTAATTTCCTGGTTGACCCATTCATTCTTTAGCAGGATGCTCTTTAGCCCCCATGTATTTAAGTTCTTTCCAACTTTCCTTTTGTGATTGAGTTCCAGTTTCAAAGCATTGTGGTCAGAAAATGTGCAGGGAGTGATCCCAATCTTTTGGTACCAGCTGAGACCTGGTTTGTGACCCAGGATGTGATCTACTCTGGAGAAAGTTCCATGTGCACTAAAAAAGAATGTGTATTCTGTTGCTTTGGGATGGAATGTTCTGAATATATCGTGAAGTCCATCTGGTCCACTGTCATTTTAAGCCCTTATTTCCTTGTTCATCTTTTGCTTAGATGATCTGTCCATTTCAGTGAGGGGGTGTTAAAGTCTCCTGCTATTATTGTATGGCTGTCAATGCATTTCTTTGATTTTATTATTAATTGGCTTATATAATTGACTGCTCTCATGTTAGGGACATAAATATTTATAATTGTTAGATCTTCGTATTGGATAGACCCTTTAAGTATGATATGGTGTCCTTCCTCATCTCAATTTATTACGGTCGTTGGTTTAAAATCTAATTTGTCTGATATAAGAATTGCCAGCCCAGCTTTCTTTGATGTCCATTAACATGATAAATGGTTTTCATTTCCTCACTTTAAATCTGGAGGTGTCTTTGGGTCCAAAATGAGACTCTTGCAGACAGCATATTGATGGGTCTTGCTTTTTTTAATCCAATCTGATACCTTGTGTCTTTTGATTGGGGCATTTAGCCCATTTACATTCAGGGTAACTATTGAAAGATATGAATTTAGTGCCACTGTATTGCTTGTAAGGTGACTGTTACTGTATATTGTCTCTGTTCCTTTCTGGTCTACGTTACTTTTGGGCTTTCTCTTTGCTTAAAGGGCACCTTTCAATATTTTTTGTAGGGCTGGTTTGGTGATTGTAAATTCTTTTAGTTTCTGTTTGTCCTGGAAGCTTTTTATCTCTCTATTTTCAATGACAGCCTAGCTGGATATACTATTTTTGGCTGCATATTTTTCTCAGTTATTACCCTGAATATATCATGCCAGTCCCTTCTGGCCTGCCAGGCCTCCATGGATAGGTCTGCTGCCAATCTAATGTTTCTACCATTGTAGGTTACAGACCTTTTGTCCCGACCTGCTTTCAGGATTTTCTGTTTGTCTCTGAGATTTGTAAGTTTTACTATTAGATGTCAGGGTGTTGACCTATTTTTACTGATTTTGAGGGGAGTTCTCTCTGCCTCCTGGATTTTGATGCCTGTTTCCTTCCCCAAATTAGGGAAGTTCTCCACTATAATTTGCTCCAATATACCTTCTGCCCCTCTCTCTCTTTCTTCTTCTTGTGGGATCCCAATTATTCTAATATTATTTCACTTTATGGTATCACTTATCTCTCAAATTCTCACCTTGTGATCCAGTAGTTGTTTATCTCTCTTTTTCTCAGCTTCTTTATTATCCATCATTTGGTCTTCTATGTCACTAATTCTCTCTTCTGCCTCATTTATCCTAGGAGTTAGAACCTCCATTTTTGATTGTAGCTCATTAATAGCCTTTTTGATTAGATTTTTTTCTCCAGAAACGGACTCTTTAGTGTCTTCTATGCTTTTTTCAATCCCAGCTAGTATCTTTATAATTGTTATTCTGAACTCTAGTTCTGACATCTTACTAATGTCCATATTGATTAGGTCCCTGGCAGTTGGTACTGCCTCTTGTCCTATTTTTTTGAGGTGAGTTTTTCCGTTTTGTCATTTTGTTGAGAGAAGAATAGATGAATCAGAGAACAAAATGCTAACAGGGTAACAACAACCCCAGAGAAATATATACTAAACAAATCAGAAGAGACCTGAAACCGGGGGAAAAGAAAAAAGAAAAAGAAAAAAAGAATATGATCAGGTTGGCGAGTAGAACAGAACCATACACTAGATTTTGGGTGTATATTGGTCTGTTAGGAGAAACTGCATCTCAAAATTTTAAAGAGAGAAAAACTTATATATATATACATATATATATATATACACTAAAATAAGGTTAAATACAATGAAGGGATGGAATATGACTGTAAAAATGAAAATTAGAGGAGATTTTTTAAAAAGGAATTGATAAGAAGTTGGTTGAAAAAGGAAAAAAAGAATAATTCAAAAAAGAAAGAAAGAAAGAAAATGAAAGAAAGAAAGAAAGAAAGAAAGAAAGAAAGAAAGAAAGAAAGAAAGAAAGAAAGAAAATTAAAAAAATTAAAGTTGAAAGACTAAAGAATCATGGGGGAAAAAATCATGAATTCTATGTTCTGTATTCCCCTAGTGCTGGAGGTTTGCAGTTCTCATTGATCAGTAAACCTTGTCTTGGCTGGATGTTCTTGCTGATCTCTGGGGGAGGGGCCTGTTGCAGCGCTGCTCAAATGTCTTTGGCCCAGGTGGAATTGCAACGTTCTTGCGGGGGCGGGGGGAGGGGGGACAGCCTAAGTCATCTGCTCCAGTTTGCTCTCTGTAGCCTCTGTTCCCTGAAGGCTTTTCCAAGCAGCTTTAGAGGATGAGAATGAAAACCACGGCCTCCCAATCTCCTGCCCCAGAGGAGGCGAGAGCTCAGGGCCCCACTCCTCAGTGCACTCTCAGAGAAAAGCACTCAATCACTTCTGTCTCCCTGGTCTCCCGCCACACTCTGTGCTCCCCTGGCCTGCCACCAAGTATTTCTATATCCAGCACATGGCCCTATTTGGAGTCTCCAAACCCAGTAGATTCCTATGGTGCATTCTTGTGCTGCTCCTCCTGGAGTTGGAAGGGGAGTCTCCCTGGATCTGCCCCTTGTTGGGCCCCTGCTGTGCCGTGGATCAGTTTATGGCCACCCTGAGCTGAGAGCCTGCTTCTCTGCTCAGTCTTCGCAGCCGGCTTCCCCAATCTGATGCCTGGGAGCTTTGCCACACTTGGTTGTCCTCTGTCTTCCTGTGACCCTGAGGGTCCTGAGGCCACACTGTCCCAGTGAGGGTCCCACCCCCTGCTTAGCTACCGGAGAGACCTCAGTCACCAGAGCAGACTTCTAAAAGCTCCGATTCTGTGCTCCACTGCTCTATCACTTGCCGGCAGCCGGCTGACGGGGGCTCCCCCCCGCCCCCCGCCCCCAGCCCCAGGCTTATCTTCCCATAGGTCTCCTCAGATTCTCTTCTCCACACCTCCTTCCTCCCTTCCAGAATCTGGTAGCTTTTCTGGTCACAGATTGCTGCTATTCTTTTCTTCATTCTCCAGTTGAGTTTGTAGGTGTTCAGTATGGTTTGATAGCTGTCTAGCTGAATTCCTGGGGCCAGACTAGAAATTTAGGACTCCTACTTGTCTGCCATCTTGGGCTCCTCCAGTCTACACCAACATTGACTATTAGATTCCTATTCAATATACTATCCTATAGAAACCTCATCTATAAAGATAATTTATACTTTGTCAAAAGGCAGAGGTGAGGAGCTAGCTTTTATTAAAGTGAAAGACAGCTGACCTTTATTCTAAATTTCCATACATGTTATATTTTCATCATTAATTAGTATTATGATTTGGATTCTCCATTAATTTCATCATATCAAATAATACAGATAAAACTCAAGACATGGAAATACGAAAGTTTCCAATTATTATTTAAAAGGATAAAGATCCTACATATGAATGAACAATTTCTCTGTAAATCATCAGATATTAGCTGTAATAAAGACTGTATAAGTTTGAAAGTTGGTTTATTTACTTCAACTTCTTTGTTTAAAGTCTAGATATTTGTGAGAAACTCCTAAACAGTCACAGGCTTACCTCACCACATTGAGGAAATCTAATGACTGTTTAAAGGGCTGAGTTTACATAATAAACAGAAAAAGCTTGTTGGTCAGGAACACTGTCTATATATAACCACAGATAGAAAGATATTTGGCTTATCTGGTTTTCCTGACAACTCCATTTTCTGGAGAGCAATGCTTTGATATGGAAACCTAGACTTTAGAAACTAGTCTGGTTTTATGAAGGTTGAAGCACTGTAGGATTCAGTAAGGGGGTTTCTCTTTGATAACCATCGCAATGTCAGCTAAACTTGAAAATGAAAAGCTGCTCCCGAAGATAATTTAACCAAATAGAGTCAAAGTTTGAAGGAGAGACACTTAATAAAATAAAATAATTCTGTCAGGGATCCATAGGGTGGATTAAATTAATTAAGTTGGATCTGTGTAACTGCTGAGAGCACAGTTTTACTTCTGAGGATGGACCAGCTCTCCTCTAGCAAGAACTATGTAGAGAAGTCTCTCAGGTGAGAGGAATGAGTTAGCCTTCGGATTAGGGATATATAGAACAGAATTCTGCCAGAATGATAAGACTGATAAAGTGATGAGGTTTTATATTTACCTACCAAATATCTCCTTGAAAACAGTCTGCAAATAGATAGGTTTTGGTTACTGATCATGTCTTAAAGACTCCACATGCAATGTATCCTGATGATTTGATCCAAAGAAAAGTCATTTATAGTGTGGTAAAAAGTCTGTCTAAAGCAAAAGGCAGTGAAATTTCTGTGTTGGGATACTGCGAGGTCCTTAAAAAATAGAAATTATTAATTTTTGTTCAGATTTTATACCACCCATATTCTAGTGTAAAACCAAAAATATATCATAGCCTGGGTCCCATTTTAATAGCAGGAATTCATACAACAAGAAGATCATCCCCAAGGGATGTAATTATAATCACATTTTAGAATCCTGACACTTTCCTTTCTTCTAAAAAAAACCTCAGTGTGTGCCCACAGATGCTTATATAATCTCTATCAGACGCAGCTTTCTCATCTGTGAGGTGAAAAAAATCTGTAACCTACTTACTAATACGTCACAATACATATAAATTACTTTGGATAATTCCTGTAAACATTCAATAATGGGTAGCTGCTTTGTTGTTACTATTCACTTTCTATAGCTTTCTTGGTCACTTTGCAATTATACGCATTGACTATTTTGCACAACTTAAAAAAAGTCAGGCAAATAAAGAATCTTTGTCTATTTTATTGCTATTATGGAACTTGGATGAATAAACCTAAGCACTATTAGATTGCACCTTGATTATGTATTCATAATTGTCCAGGGGGATGATGAACAGTTCCTGACAACTCTGGAAAGAACCAAGTTTTAGTTAAGTCCAGGATAAGAGGGGATTAGTCATCTAAAGTTCTGAGGATGGAGGGCATTTTGGTGATTATGGGACAGAGATTCCAGAATACTTGGATTAGATTTGCTTGGGCAGTCTCATCAGACTTGATACTGTTCACTGTGCTTTCTGAGTATTTTCATTTCAGGGAAAATCTTTATTTACTTTGAACAACTGCAGGAATATAAACTGGTATTTTTTATTTGGGGACACAACCAACAAATTACATATAAGATCAAAATTTATTCACTCAGAGAAATTAAAAGTTATGTTCCTCTCTAACTCCAAATTATAGGATCCTAGAAATCAGGAATCCTGAGTGATGTATTTAAAATTTTTTAAAGTATTCAGACTCTGAATGAATATTTTTAAGAAACGAAACTAAAGTTTTTGTTCATATAGTGAACTCTTCATCCAGAAACTCTGTATCTTTATTACTTTAGTCTATAATAATAATAACAATATTAGTAATAAGAATGGGTACTTAAGTACTTATTCTTGGCAAGCATCTGTTCATTTCATGGTTTAAGTCAGTTAATCCTATGACACTGATGTAAATGACAGTTATCATCCTCATTTTATAGATAAGGAAGTGGAGGTACAGAGAGTTTAAATAATTTGCCTGCTATCCTAAGAATGGGCATTTCAACACAGCAGTCAGACTCCAGATATGAACTGATTCTCATTTTGTTTTATTTTCTGGAACAGACAATAAACATTCATAGGAAACTATGCATTCATAGCCATTTTCCCATTAATCTAGGGCTTCAGTATCTTTTTATCAATGTTATTCTGCTATTTCCAGATTATTTCTCATAGGTAGAAAAGGCAGAAATAAAATAGCAGAGCTCTGTTTTTTTCTCTGTCAGGATTTTTTCTTTTCAGTCCATACCCCAAGTCCATGATTTTAGCCACTCTTTTGAAAATACCCTAAAATCCTATTTTATTGTTAACCCTGGACCAAACCTAATATTTTCCAGTATCTCAATTTCTGACATCTGCTGGGAAACCACCAATAACAATATAGACTCGGACCAATACAAATGAAAGATTTAAAATGTTAGCTGTATTTATGAGTAGTTTTTTCTACATACAATGCTGTGGCTATTCTCATTTTTTTTGAAGATGTCTTTATTTGACAGAGGGAGAGAGAAAAAGAGAGAGAGAGCATGGGGAGGGACAGAGGGAAAGGGAGAGAAAGCAGACTCCACTAAGCGCAGAAACTGATATGGGGCTTGATCTAAAGACCCTGAGATCAGGACACTGAGATCACAACCTGAGCCGAGATCAAGAGTCAGAAGCTTAACCGATTGAGCCACCCAGGTGCCCCTATTCTCATTTAAGTATCTACTCATGTCCAACAATTTCCCATTTCCCCACCTCTCCAGCCTGAGGAAGATGGTTTCCCACTTCAGAGGGGAATAGAGCAAAATATGGCACACTCTTACCAGATTCTACATATTTCTTGCTTGCATGCCCTTTCCTCCTGTGCACACAATGGATGCTAATGTAAAAGACATTCCATGTGGTTTTAGATTCCAGAACAGTCTAGTGATCAAAAGCACAAACTCTGAAACTGGACTTCTGGCGTTCAGATATGGTTCCAAATATTGTTTCCTGTCTGACCACGGGCAGGTTTCTAAACCACTTGTGACTCAGATTCATCATCTGTAAAATTAGGATAATAGTCGTTCCTACTCATTGAGTGATTATGAGGACTAAGTGAGCAAGTAAGTATAGACTGCTTGGAACAGGGCCTAGCTCATAATAAGTGAAACAGTAGTTATTGTTATTTTAATTACTTGTCTTCCAAGAATTAACTCGAAGTTTACCCTTTTCTATATGATTCTCCATGTGGAGTTAAGTTAATCCATTTGCTTCCATAATTCCACAATTCTTTATATTTTATATTTATATTCTTTGTAATTCCTATCACCTTAAATTATATCCAACACTCTACAGCCATAAACAGAGGTTGTACCTTATCTTTGTAGTGTTACCACATTCCCTTCCACCAGTTCAGAGTCTCAAAAAATTGTTAGTAAATGAATTAAAATGAGATTATGAAACTAGGCCTCATTAATACCTGAAAAATAAATGTAATATCATTAATATGGAATAGTCTAGCTTCTCCAGATATTCAGTTAGTATCTGAAACACTTATGTTTAATTAATAGTGAATAAATAATATTTTATTTAACTCTCTAGTGTGAACAACCATGGGTGTCTTAGAAAACACATTTTTTGCTCTTTATTTTTGATAACTTACAGAAAAAAATTCAGGAAATATTATCTGTAGACGAAGATTATCTTAATAATAATAAACAGATACTCAAATTTAAGTAAGTCTAGCTGCATTTAGGCTCATAAAAATTTCAATCCCTATGCAATTTTGTGAGCCATTATTAATGTGGTTATTATGTATCTATGTATAGATATAAATAGAAAACTTCTACCTCATGTATAATTCATACACTTCCTTGAATGAGCAGCAAATGTAAGGATTGAGGTTATAATCTTTTCATGTTATAGATCAGCAGTCTCAAAGTATGATCTGTGGACTCCTCTAGAAGCTTCTGACACATTTTCAAGAGTGAGTCCCAAACTATTTTCATAATAATATGACATTATTTTCCTATTTCACTGTGTTGACATTTTACTGATGGTGCAAAAGCAATGATGTGTGAAAGGGATGTGCCTTAGGGCAAATCAGGGCAGTGGCACCAATTTGTACTATAATGATTGTATTCTTCATCGTCACACAATCACAATTTAAAAACATAACAGTTTCACTTCAGGATGTCCTTGATGAAGCAATAAGGAGGATTACTTTTTTAAAAACCTTAATCCATGAGAGCAGGTGATACAATTGGGAGTATGCATACAACACACGTCTGTTGGGTGCATACAAAAATTAGTTGGACAAGTAAAAGCATTAGCGGAATTGCTTGATTTGCAGGCTGCACCAGCTGCTTTTCTCATGGAATGCCATTTTTCCTTGAATGAATGGCAGGCAGATACACCATGATTATTCAGACTTATATATCTGTATCTGGCAGATATTTTCTCAAAAATGAATGAAGTGAGCCTGTCACTTTGAAGAAAAACTGATAGCAGTTGTTGCCAGTGAAGAAATTCAAGCTATCAGGTAAAAATTAGAATTTTGGAAAACTTGTATTCATCACTGTGAACGCCACAGCTTCCAATGCCTAGAGACTTTTCTGATGAGGTTGGTGATAATATTAATAAATGATTTTTTATATTGTATAATGAAATGTGTCAACATCAGGAAGATCTGGACAGCTCAGTAAATCTTCCATATGACCAGTGTATAATTTTATAAAATCATGTATGCATGGTAAAACATTCATCCACAGTACAAGTTGAACGAATGGATTTTAATATAACAGAGTTCACAAAGTTGATTGATACGATTACAGATTCCATAGTGCAACTAACCCTTTAAGAAACTACCACCTGTCAAGTATTGGTGAAGTAGCAAAGAAGAACATACGCAATTATTTTAAAAGACTGCTAAACTATGCCTTCCTTTTTCAATGAAAATCTGTATGAGGTCATATCTTCTTCATATACTTCAACTAGATATATTTCAATAGATGAAATGCAGAAGCAGATTTAAGAAATCAGTTAGAAAGATTAAGAAAGGCATTTAAAAGGACTTATAAACACGTAAAAACATTTAAGAGTGTAAAAAGTGACTATTCTTGTCAAATATTCTTCTCTGGTTTGGAAATCATAGATATTTTTCATAAACCTATGTTATTTACACTCACTTATCATGGCAGTATTATTGCTATTTTAAAATTAATATCTCTCTTTAAATTTATAACATGCTAAATATTGACAGATATCAACCACATTAACAAAAGCTCTTTGGGAGTCCTCAACAATTTTTAAGAGTATAAATGGGTCCTGAGACCAGTATGTTTGAGAAATGTTGTTATAAACAAATAGTTCAGTCAGAATTGCTGAAGCATATGGAAGGAGAAATCTGTTTAGGTTGCATGAACGTTTTATCCATACCCATTTATGTTTTGCAAAGGAAGGTGAAACACTTAGTGTAAAGGATTCTTTAATGAAATAGTCTCTTGTCAAGTTCACATGCATGTCTAAGCATTGTCCCCAAATGCCCATCAAATGAAAGGAGACACTATTCTTATTTGTGCCCATTACGTGTGAAGTATGAAAGCTGGGTCCTGTGTAACAGATTCTGTGCTGCTAAAAAAAACTGGAGTACTACAAAGATCCTTGTACACATGAGCCTTTCTCGTTGGCTATCTACTTTGTCCTGGGTTTTTTATATCATTTGATTAGACGTATGAAGAAAGCTTTCACTGATACGCAGACCTGAGCACAGATAGAAGAAATGTGTTTTCTATTAGAGAAAGAAATTGTTGACTTGAGAAAGAAAATGTATACTGGGGTGCCTGGATGGCTCAGTCGCTTAAGAGGCTGACTTCAGATCAGCTTAGGATCTCAGGATCCTGGGATAAGCTGGGTCAGGCTCCCTGCCCAGCGGGGAGTCTGCTTCTCCCTTTGCCCCTCTCCCTGCTCTCTCTCTCTCTCAAATAAATAAATAAAATCTTAAAAAAAAAAAAAAGAAAATGTATACTATGAGAGAATTCTTCAAAGTGAAATTATAAAAGTACACTTTGGAATTTTTAGTATCTAAGAAATACCATGTTATGAAATGTTGGCATCATAAACACCTGGAAGGGTTAAAATGGATCACATGCTGCTGCAGAAATTTTGTTATCCATTTCCCCAGCCTCCCCTCCATTTCCTGCTTTGTGTTCTTTTTAAAGGAAACTACTTCAAGGATGTAGAGGCTAGTTTTTGATGTCAAAGTGACACTTCCCTTGTTTCTTTTGAGTGAGGAGAGGCCTGGAAATTTCATTAGTCCCTCATTAGGGTTTTCAAAAAGTTCAGCTATTGATTTCATAAAATTCCTTTCCTGTATTTTTCTGTAAATGTATACAATAGCTCCTAACATATCCTCCTCCAGGAAGGCAGACACTCAACTAGCAATTTGACCTCCAGAATTCCTAAATGATGTAAGAGAGAGAACTAATTATAGCACATATGGATAAATCATTATCAAAAATATTCACTGTTGATTTCTTTCTTTCTTCTTTCTTTTTTTTTTTCTTTGATGATGTGAGGACAATGGGCTTCACAAATATTACTTATTGATTTCTAAATAATAATAGCAATTAAAGTTTCTCATTAGCAATACTAGTCCCTATGTGTATGTTAAAGATTTATAAGGTTCATGAACTCTTTGGGGTCAAAAGGATAATAATTGGCCATATGTGAAAGAAAAGCTGTACAATCAACATTTCTGGAACTTTTTCTTTCTATAAACTATTTAAGAAAAAATTCATAGTCTAATGCCTTGCAGTTTTCAACATTCTTGATTTTGATCCCTACCTAGAATGGTTTTTGGCTTCAGCATACTCTTCTGTTAATAAGAATAGCAATAACACAGTCACTTATTTGAAAGATATAATGCAGAATAAGTTAGCAATTCAAATATTAATTAATCCTCTAATCTGTTCCCAAACAAAACTAAGACAAAACAAAGCTGTAATAGAATTAAGAAATAATACATATTTGGAATTGCAGTTAAAGTACAGGTAAAAGCAGAAGATTGGAAAACAAAAGATCAGAATATGAATGTTAGTTTTAAGAGTTCTGTTTTCTTCATTTAAAATAAGAATAAGAATGCTGTCATAATAGCTTGTTAAGTTACTGTATAAAACACCTATCATACTCTAAAAGCTCTAAGAGTAGTAGCCAGGATTGCCAAGGATGTTCCCTTTACCTAGTCAAATTTTCCCCAGGCTTCGAGACACAAATCAAATTATTTTTCATAAGAATCTTTAGTTCCATTCAGCCCCAAAGAGCTCATTTTCTTATGGACTCAGCTCTTGTAGCTCATACAATTAAATCAGACAGTATTCACTAACTCCCTCAAGACATCATTTGCCTAATGATTATATGGTGTTATTTGGTTTTTCCTGTATTCATTGTTTCTCAACTTAGGTTGTATGCTCCTTAAAGTTATTAAGGATGTCTTATTTTTCTTGAGGTCTTTGATAGTTTGCAGTGTCTTGTACGTAATTACCACACTATTCAAATTTGTTAATTAATATACATATGACAGGCTTCATGAGGTTTTCAAGAGTACATGAGACACGTTCATGAGAGTATTTAAGAAACTATAGAAGAAAATAATGTACTTGTAAAATTAATATAGTTCTTTGGAAGAGAGATAAATCACTGTAGTTTGGAACTGGAAAAGGACAAAAGATCATCTAGCTTAAAGTTTTATGTTATAGATAAGAAAACTAGAGCCTAGGAAGGTTTTGTGTATCAACCAGAATCAATACATAAATCATCACTGATTTTCATATTAGATAACTAGCTATCATTTCATGACTTTATGCAATCATTTAAAACAAATTTTCAAAAAACTGTAAGTGATTTAAATGTGTGCCTCATAATAGATGCATATGAGTTCTACATGTCATTTGAAGCTTCTTGCCTTTTTATCCTCGGTTATCATAAAGCTAGCTATTGAGACAATTTCTTGATTATAAGCTATTTTCTTTCTTTCTTTTTTTTTTTTAAAGATTTTATTTATTTATTTGACAGAAAGACAGAGAGATAGCCAGCGAGAGAGGGAACACAAGCAGGGGGAGTGGGAGAGGAAGAAGCAGGCTCCCAACCGAGAAGCCCGATGTGGGGCTCGATCCCAGAACGCTGGGATGACACCCTGAGCCGAAGGCAGATGCTTAACGAATGTGCCACCCAGGCGCCCCTAAGCCATTTTCTTTCTTAAGGCGGAAAATAATTTCTGAGTCCATGTTTTTCTTCTGGAATGGGTTTATGTTTTGTTTCTGAAGATTCTGTGTAAAGATAATGCAAACATAACTTAAAATTCAGTACTTCATATATGTGACATGAAGATTCACTTTTGAAACAGAAAAGAAAATAGGTTGAACAAATAAAATCCTGGCTGGTTTATAGGAATAAAGAGACAGGCAAAGAAAACCATTGATTCCAGGAATAAGAAATCTGTCCCTATTAACTCTACATCTAACTGCCACACAACAGAGTGTCAGATTTATTACAAAGCTGAACTTCAAATCCCGCTCAGCTGCTGTATTATTGTTCCCAATTTATGTATTTTTGCTGTTCAAAACACAAGCAACTTCACACCTCGAAGGACTGATAGGAAAGGTAACTCTCTTACATTTGTAAGCTACAAGCATTAATGTGGACTTAAACTACAGCAAAAAAAATTGTATCACTCAACCAAAAATTGAGGAAGGAGTTATTTTGTTCTGTTTGTTGGTGTTTTTGGTCTTTTTCTTTTTCTTTTTTTTAAACTCAAAAACAATGCCAAGGCCAATAAGTACATTTTAAAAATAGCACCTTCTAGTAAAATATTATTTTTCTGGTGCAAACATTATTTCACTGAGTCGGGTAAAACCAGCCTACAAATTAGCCTATAGTATTCCTTTTAAAAGAGTAATGAGTTCATCTAAATAGATGGGAGGCTTTTACTTTTCACGGTGTTCCACAACAGAGAAGGATGATCAAAGTAAGCTCCACACTGCTTAGGTGAGAGGGAAAGAACCGTATAGAAAAAAACAGACAAACAAATACCTGATAACTGAAGAGTAAAAGAATGGTCACCTCCAGGGTAAATGAGACTGCCTTGCAACAATCACAAACATTAGGACATATTTAAATGTCTTTGTCAACCCTTCATTTATGTATAAGAAAACTTCATCTCAAAGAGAAAGACTTTCACTGTGATACAGGGCCTAAGAGGACCCCTTGAGCCTCTGGCAAACATTTTGGATGTTAAGCCAGTGTTCTTTCCAAGAGATCACATGCACGTCCAAGCATCACTCACTCATTTAACGACCAGATATATTGGACCTATCCTTGGCACCAGCATTGCAGTCTGCACTCCATCCTTCCAGACCCAGTGAGAGAAGCCGGTGGGGGGCTAGGGGACTCTGGGGTCCAGTTTGTCTTCACATGGGGCTGAGACATAGCCTTATTTATTCTCTGCAAGGCTGGCAGCCAGAGCAAGTTTCCTGAGATAAAACAACTGATTTCACTTTCAAACTCTCATATGGAGTTCAGTGAAAGAATGAGAGAAATGACTATAACGGGAAGGACACCGAATCTTCACTTTAGAATAATGGATTCAAGTTCCAGCTCTGCCATTACTGCTCCTCTCCTCTGCCCTGGCCCTCCACCCATCCCCTCCTGCAGTGGAATGCAATTTAACCTCTCTAAGCATCATTTTCTCAACTGAAAATGTAATAATAAACCCTTCTGTAAGCAGTTATGCAGTTGTTAGAATTAAATGAGAAAATCAATGTAAAGCACTTTATATATTTCTAAATACATTGCAAACAACAAAGTTGTTATTCAAGGTCGTAAAAGAGACAATAGACTCTATTTCGGAAATATCACTTAATCAAATATAACACAAATGTATTTTAAAGAAGATTAATATTTTCAATAACTTATACTGGCATGGTTTAATAAGCTACAAATTTATTAGTTTCGGTCATCAAATGTATGCCGTACTGGTGATCATAAGAATAAATGAAAAATAATACGGCATGACATGGAGAAATTGCAAATAATGACATACATGCCCATTTAAAACATATTTAAAGTTACATACAATTAGATAGAAAAAGAAATACTACATTTCATATTCTTTTAAAATTTAAAATGTGGACTTAAAATAGAAAAGAATAAAATACTGTCCCAATTTCCAAAAGAAACAATTTAAGAAACATTTGGTATATGATTCTTGATGATTAGTTCTGCATAAAAGTATGTAAATGATACAATTATAATGTGTACTATCAAAGACCATTTCCTGGATTTCCCATCAAATCTTCACATTTACCTTTGGAGACAGAAAGCTATTATAGCATCATTTAAAAAAGATAAATACATTTATTTAAGTCTAGCCTTGTACAAAGGGAAATATCAGGTTGAAAATGATGCCTTTTTTCTGATTATTCCCTTGATGAAGGTACAAAGAATTTTCTACTGTGGCGAAGAAGCCTAACTCAAATGTGAAATGCTTGACTGTTTTGTTTGGAACCCACATTTTTATTTTGCAGCCACAGCAAGATTGATGAAATTCTGGCTGGTGAGTGTAAGGGGGAAAGATAAGCCCTTATGTCAAGAGTTTCTGCTAACCTTGCTACATTTAGTATCAGAGAGTGGAGATTTGCTGCTTACTGAATTCTGAAGCCAAGAAAATGAGATGGAAGAAAAAAAATTTAAAGAAAAACTACACGCATTCTGATTTAGTAATCTTGTCTGCTTCCCGGGCACTAGATAGCTATAATAGGATTAACTTCAAGACAGTTTTAATAAACAGAATTATTAAGTTATTGGGTTCATGCTATATCTTATATACACAGGCACATTTTTCTTGTGGTTTAATTGGGGATTGGGATTTTAGTCTGGTAGAAGGTCTCCTAAATGTAATAATAGAGTTAAAGGAAACTTTTCTTGTCAAACCCTCTCCTCTTTTCCAGCCAACTGCATTTGAATGAGGATACTTCTATTTGTTTGATATAAGGATATTTTAAGCCATCCTAAATTAACTAGGACAATGCAAAGAACTGAACTAAGTCTGGAGTTCAGATAAATCTACATTTTATTCTAAAATTACTGCATCCATACTTCTCTAAATTCATAACCTTAAATAACTCCCCAGAGCCTCAGTTTCTTATCAAACCCCAAACTATTACTAATTATCAGTCATAGTTCTTAGCCGTAAGAAGCAGACTTTGCCTGATTAATGAGAAAATTGGTCTAATAATATAGTGGATCATTATGGAAATTTCTATGTGCCACAGAATCTTCACAATCCTCCACACACACTGAACCCCACCTTATTATCACCTAATTATTGTTACTTCCTGAGGCAGAGGAGGAAACTGAAGCACATAGAGATTAAGTTACTAGTCCAAGGTCACACAGCTAGGAAGTGGCAGATCTAGGTCTGTGCTCTTAACTCATACTCTAAACTGAGTAGTTTATTAAAATAATATTGGGTGACTGGCAGAAATATTAGCTTCAAGGCAAGTGGTCAAAAACAAGGCTCAAAACCCCGCTGATGAGGACATTGCGGCAGCCATCACACCCCAGCTCTGAGCCTGTAAGCTTGGCCATTGTAACTTATGTACAGCTTCCAACTCTGCACCCCTGAGTATCATCAGCAGTCACTGTTGCTGCTTCCTTCCCAGAGAATGACAGGCAAAGCTCCCCATCCCAACTCAGGCTCTGGTGAAACAGGATGTGAGCAAGGAAGGCTGGAAAGAGCTTCTCGCTTGTTTAGCTCTTTTAGGCCAAGAACCTATCCTGTTTCCAGCAGGGACTCAGAGGGCCAGGGATTCTCCCAACACAGAAAGTCTCTTAAATGTTGCAAAAGAGAAACCAATAACAAAATCCCACACTACTGTTCTAAAGATTAATAGACATAATACACATAAAGGGCTGACTGTTTAGTGATTATGCTCTGTTATCCCACCTCAGGTTCAAACCTCAGTTTTTCCCTCACTAGTTGTGTGACATTTGAGAAATTACTTTCTCTCACTGAGTTATTTGCTTCATTGTGTGTTTTTTTGAGCATTAAGCAAAATAAGGCATATAACTAATTATATTAAACAATCCAAATATACATTTAAAGTAAATCTAGATATGCCAATGTAATATTTAAAAAAATGGTTACTTTAAAAAATGAAAATTAAAATACTGATTATTTCTTTACCAGTTGACAAAATTTCTCTGATTTGGGTAAGTACAAAGTTATAATCATTTTTTTTTCCACCAACTGGAAAAATTCCATTAAAAATTTAGATTCATTTTTTAATGAATATATTAGAGTTGAAAGAAGCAGAATATTACCATAGAATAGGCAAATTTAGGTCTTACAGTTATGATTCAATTTGGACCTAGGTATTCTTGTCTGATAAAACCTAATGAACATTAACATTTGGGAATTGACAGAAATCAGAATATAATCCAGAAGTTTAAGATTATTGAGTTGCTATCCTATACCAGGCAAAAGAAGCACAAAACTATAAATCTAGCAGATACCTATTCTTATAAGAATATAAGCAAATTAACAGCTTGAAATGACAAATCTCTCTCCTGGAAAAAGCTTTTGATGGGTGTGCTATTGGTCTCTGTCCTTGATTTTGCCTTATTCAGTGTTCATGCCAGTAACTGGGGTGTACATATATAGAAATTTCTTATCAAGTTTAGGACTGATACAATGCTGGAAATTATAAAGAATAAGAAGTTCTACTTATTGCAAGCATTCAACACAAAAAGATGAAATTAAACAGGGATAAATAAAAGGTCCTATATTTCTCAGCAAAAAGTTCAATTACACAAGTAATTACATGCATATGCAAAGTCACAGCTTAACCTGTTTTGGATGCAGTACAGATGGGTCACAAATTAACACAAGGCAAGGACAGAAAGGAGGGGTCTAGAACCTAACTAGATAACCATGGTGACATCAGAATGGACCCAGATGTAAATATGAACTTCAAAGGAACAATCAATACATCAAAGCACAGTCTCCAGAGAGAATGGCAAACTCAATCCTAACTAAGAATTGTGGCCTTCAGCCTTCATTGAAAGTGATAGGAGGCAGCAGTGAACCTTCAGCAAGTAGCTGAGGAAAGACAGAAAAGGACTCTCTCCATGAAGAAAAATACAAGAAAAAGGCATAGCCAATTAGTGGTACCTAGAAAATGAACTTTAAGGCAAAACCCGTAAACTACACCTATGTTTAATTGAGTTGCTTTAAAATATAAATGTATGATTAGTCTCTATTAATAGAAACATTACATCTGTGATTTAGAAGAGTGACACTTCTGATTTATTTCCCCTCTAACAAAAAACCACACTTGACATTTTAGTTTGTGCCTGGTTTAAGAGATAGAGTTGCTGCATTCAGAGAAGAAGGCAGTGATAGTAGATACCATCCGTGTTAGCCATTACTGAAGAGATTAACAATATTTGGTTTGGACAAAGGAAAACTCAGGAATGACATTATAATTCTGTTTATCTAATATGTGAAGAATGACCATTTACAAAACACATTAGGTTGTTTTGATCTGGTGTTAGATTGTATGACTAAAATAGATGAGATGGCAAAAAAAGCTATTGGTTCATACCTACTAAAATAAAATGGTTGTGTGTTTGTTGTTTTGTATTTACAATACTATGTAAAGAATATAAGCATCTATCCTCTTTACTAAAATACTCAAATAATAACAAGTATATGGAAATAAAACGAGACCCCTTTTTCAACATTCCAAATTACTCTTGTTTCTGGTCTCTTTTGCTGTAGAGAAGTTTTATATTTGTAAATGTTGATCCTTTTATTTAAGCATTCTGAGTTTGGGGTCTTTTAAGTAAAATCTTTAATGTTAAAATTATAATACTTTCATAGTTTCATGTTTAACTCCATGATTCAAAAGGAGTTATTTAATTTTGTGAGATTGTCATGTATCTTTATTGATTTTTTTAAGGTTCATTTATTTATTAGGGGGGCGGGGCAGAGGGAAAGGGAGAGACTTCTCCAGCAGACTCACCACCTAGCATGGAGCCCGACATGAGGCTGGATCCCAGGACCCTAAGGTCATGTTCTGAAGTGAAATCAAGAGTCCGACACTCAACTGACTGAGCCCCCAGGTGCCCCTGTCATGTTTATTTCCAGATGTGCAGGTCATCGTTCCTACATTTGTTGAATACTACGTGCCTTGAAGGAGAGGAAGACCAGAATTGCTGAGTTATGCTAAAGAAAATCACAGGCAGATCCTGCTAATCTCCTATCCATTATACATTCTCTCATTTTCCCTTGTTATTGTGACCTCAAATGTGTTTAAAGTAGAAATGTCTCTTCTTAATTTCCCAGCCTTTACTGAAATTAGGAGTGGCACATAATGGAGTCCAGGACAGGCCACCCATGAATGACCCACTTTGGCATGTGGATTATTTTGAGCTGAAAACAATCAAGGCCAAAAGACTCAAGAAGAGTTTTTACGTCCCTGCTTAACTGTCTAGAATAAATTAGATAGGGAGCCAGGAAGAGAACTATTCCCAGGAAGAGAACTATTACCAAAGATAACTTTTTTACGCAGGAAAACTTCTCCACATAGCATGGCAAACGTTTGTTTACCAAACATTTGCTCTTCCCATTTCCCTGTGAATTGACTTCCTTTCTTCTGAAGTCCCAAATCCTTTCCCCCTTCTCCTTAGCTCAGGACTGCCTATAAGTCTCAACTACCTGACTCTCAGTGGGTCTTATTTTTATGAGCCCGTTACATTATGTTATTAAATTTTTCTCCTCTTAATCTATTAATTTTATTATTAGACCAACCGGAGAATTTAGGAAGGCAGAGAAAATTTTCTTCCTCTCCAACTCTTACAAGACAGATCTGGCTACAGAGTTGTAGGTGAAATCTTCTTGGCATGTCAGGAAAGTCTGTTTTTAAACATGGGCACCACTTTGAATAGCATTTCCAATACAGGATAGGCTTTTCCCCTTTTGTTACTTCCCTCTTCTTCTTTCCTGTAATACAGAGGTGAGACAAGAACAATCAGCCATATTAAGACTGTGGGATGCCTGTGAAGGTGGCAAGTCATATCCCAAAGACAGTGGTCTTTAGATAGAAGGAGCTTGGGATATTAATGATATTGAGTAGCTGTTGCCTTATTATGACACATCTTCTTAAGTGAAAACTTCACTTAAGCCACTGGAGTTATGTTTCTGCTGAATTCATTGGTTCTCTAACAATTACTATTAGGGATAAATTTCTAGGATGAAAATATTTTTTATCAAAAATTTGAAACCAATACTCCATTGTCTTTTAAATCCAGATCATCTATTTAAAACAAGAATAAAGACAGTAAGAACAACTTATTCTTGGTTATTGAGCTTGTAATTTTTTCAGGCTCTTCAAGAACGTGTATATTTTTCTCTTTATCATTGTTTTGAAATTTCTTGAGAATGTGTGACTTTGTCTTTGATAATTCATATTGTGTGGCTTTTAGCACGTCATTTAAATCAGACTTAGATCTTATCTAAGCTCTGAGAATTATTTTTCACCTTTTATATCCTTTGCCCAATCCTTCTCGATCTCTCTAAGCAGATGTTGGAATTTTAAAATTTATCCTATAAGTCTATTAAACCTTTACATTTTTCATCTCTTTTTATTGTTGTTTATATTTTAGCCATCTTTGTATTAGAGAGATCCTGATCAGTGGTGGATACCATTTTTGAGAGTTATTTCCTGAAGAAGGCAGAGTGGGCTGCTGATTCATTGACCTTGGCTTCCAGGTGGGTGGGGATCCCACTCCTCTTGGATGTCACCAGCTAGGAGGTACTACCAAGGGAGAGCTACAAAGTATTTAACTGCTGGTGGATTAAATCAGGCTTTGTTTTGGTGTTTTAAATGTCAATCTACAGATCTTAATGACATCAGAACAAATACTTATTATAGTTCCTGGGGCACTTAGGCTGACAGGAGACCTATTAGGTTTTGGGTCTAACATTTCAACGTGAAGCTTCAGGATTCAACCATGGAAGGTAAAGAGTACATTTTCTGTTTCCATTCTGGAGTGATACATACCATTTCCTTACACATTTTATTGGCTCCAAGCGAGTTATACAACCTATTACTATCTATTCTACCTTATATGGGTACTGAGCAGTCAAAATGGATACTGGCCAGAGCATCAGACTGGAATCTTACAGCCCCTTGTAGTGCCAGACTACTACCCTTTAGTTGCTGAATTATGAGGAAATCTAAGGGTCCTGGAAGAGACACTGGGGGGTTGGGGGGGCAGAAGTGGACAGGATTTAGGGCCTAAGAGCAATGTTCATTTAATAACTCAAAAAGAAGCCCTACAATATTTTAACAACCAGTTCAGCTAGTCTGTTCCAACTGCATATTAGTCATGGTCCTTCATCTTAGCTGGCCATATCTTTACTGCTTTAATCTGGAAGGAAATCTCTGATGCCTATTTATCAGCAAAAATACATAAAGGGAGGCATCTATCTATTAACTTTCCTGAATCAGAGCCCTAATGATTCATCCTGACAATTGCCAAAAGAACTTTTCTGCTTTATATCCTTTGTCTCTGAGCATTGTGTGCCCTGGATTCACTCCCACCTCTTCAGCAGTCTTCTTTCAACATGGTTTGAACTGTGGATCTTTTGACAATCCAATCCCATCAACTTTATATTTTTTCATAATTCCCCTCAAATTTCAGTCTGCTAATGGCAGTATTTGTAGTATTGCAGTGATAATATCGATATTCCTTTTAAAAGTCTGCATTGTCATTTCTAAGAATTTGAAGTGGGAAGGAAGATAATCATATTTGCTTATTCTGTCAGCTTAATACAATGTTTTAAGTGGGTTATCTACTACAGTTCCCCCCTGAGAACTGATGAATTTTACATGACTAAAATAATTGAGATATAGGTTGCACAGCAATTTGTTGACAAGCTTTTTGTAGGCGTACAGAAGATAAGAAAAACAAAAGAAAAGTGGTAAGGGGTAATATTTAAAACCCATGTTAATATATTACACTGGGATTGAATCCCAGTTTTACCTGTTAACAAATAAATGCCCTTTTGTAACTCAACTGTCCTGCTCTGGAGCTCTGTTCTCACATTCTAAAGTAGAGATAATAATTCTTACCTGAAGAGTTGGCACAGATGATAAAGATAATGCCTATAAATAAATTTGAATCTTAAAAGCGAGCATTAAATTGTAGTTCTTAATATTAGTGTAATGCTAGAAAATTCATATGATGATTATCTATAAATAGAATGAACAAACATTCCAGTTTATTTGATCTGTCCCGGTTTATAACCATTTTCCTAGCAAAGTATTGTTATCACATTCTTCAATTTACAAAATATCCCAGTTTGGAAAACTGGACATTATATAATAATTAAATACCCCGAGCTTCTGTGATACTATGATTCCAGGATACCGATACATCAATCAGTAAAGACAAATGTCTTTAGTAGAACTTTGGCAATAAGGGTTGAACCAGTCTTGTTCATAAATAAGTATAGCCATATAATTTCTAACTGGAGGATATGTAATAGCTAAATGTTCAGGTGTTGAATTGGACAAGTTGAGGTTGGAATTCAGGTTTCCATGTGTACCAGCTCTGTGAACTTGAACAAGAACTCAATCTCTCTGAGCATCAGTTTCCTTCTCAGTAAAATGGATAGTCATAACATTCTTTGAAGATAAATGAGACAGCCTATGTCCAATGCTTATCACATTGTCTGGTACATGTTAAACAGCATAGATACTTTCTACAGAAGACACAACACATCATGGAATTCATCATAGATTTTGGCACTTTTTAATTTGTGCAGATTGGTTTTGGTATCCACTTTGTACTGTACTATCCACCCCCCCAATGTGCAGCAAATCATACCTTCCAATTTATCAATGCTCTGTTTTAGAACATATGTGATATTATGTTGAGATGAAATAAAATGGCACATAGTCCTGCTGTGATGTTGATGAGCAAAAAAGGAAGGCTGAAGCCTATGTCCTCCAAAGACCAGATGGAATGTTTCTACTTGTTTCTGTTCATTTTACAGCCCAGACAAGATTGAAACAACAGGATCTTTGGGGTCCCCAAAGGAAGAGAACTGCATGTTGACTTCTGATTTATTGATTCTTTCCATTATTCCAGCTCCTGGGTTTAAAATATTAGTGAATGGAATGGTTTTGTTGATGTTTCCAATAGTGGTCTCTTGCCCTCAAAGATGCATACTATTTAAACAGGAAATCTGCCCTTTTAGCACTGAAATAAATACAACTGGTGATGAGCCACCCACAGGCAGTTTTCTAATGAAGCCCCTCAAACCATGACTTTCCTGACACATGGACCAAGGAAGACAAACATAGCTGTGAGAAGAAAAAGCTGACTCTCATTTCTATTGGAATTTCTCACATTTTTAATTCACAGAATTTCGATAAATGCCATTGCTCCAAGGTCACCTCCAAGGTATTGGGAGACTTCTTCCAGTCATCCTAAATATTTCCTTTTCTCTTCCTTTTCAGAGATTTTCATCTCTAATTTTCATGTGTTGTCTATTAACAAAAAATGCACATGGAATGCAGACTGTCTATATTTCAAACATTTCTAACCTTCAAGGATGGGGGAAGAATTAAACAAGGGAGAAGGCTGGCTTCCAGCAATAACACAGCTTTAATAAATACATGAAATATTTATAGAACACATAAAGAACAAAGGAAATAGAACACTTCCTCTGTGTATGATTTCTCTCAATGTTTCAGTCAGCCAGGTCTCTTGCCAGTATTTTTTTTTTTTTCTCTGAGATGTCTGCTAAGCAACAATGAGTGAGGTGTAACTGGTTAATATACTTTCAAAATACTGTCTTCCCTAATTTTTGAAAAGAATTTTAGACATGAGTGATGACTGGATTACCATTTTTATTCTGAGTACATTTTTTTTTTTTTGGAGGAAATACACTCAGAAGTCTAAGGTCTTTAGTAAGTCATAAGTATTTGAAGACATTATATAATTTTAAGCCAGAACAATAATAACATTTATTGAAATACTGTAATTACTATTAGTTATTAGAATTAGCGATGTATCTACATAACTTAAGAAACTGAAAGACAGTTATTTTCTTAAAGTCAAAGAGAAAGCTGGTGGCTTCATCTCTGTAACTCCTTCCTAGGGACCTAGCTCTTATTTCTCTAGAGTTTAGTTTAAAAAGTCTTTGCAAGTAAAATAATTTATTTAATTGGCAACAAAAAATGCATATTTTTTTGTGATGAGAAAGAGAAAATTAAAGCATGGTGAATATCATTTTGGTAAATTACTGATGTATAATATCCATCTCAATAGTAGCATTACTGGTTATCTTTCCCATATACCATTCCCCAAAGTTATATCTCTTGTCCTATTTTCCCAAAACTTGGATCCTGAATTTTGGCACAGTTGTTAAAATGGTATTTGTATTCAGTAATTAATTTTTATACTGCTAGCTTGTATTTATTGTACCAGAAGCTATGCTAAGTGCTTTACACAGATTACTCCATTTCATATTCACAATAGCCCTATTATATTGGTAAAAATATCACTCCAATAATAATGTAAGATCACTGAGATGTGAACATTTTAAATATTGACCAACATCACAAAGGGAAGAAGAGCATCTTGCCTCCACCTAGACACCTGGCTCCATACGCACTCTCCCCAGCCAGGAGAATGGTGCAACTTTAAACTGCAGTGTTTCCTCTACCCTCAAAGTAAAAAGTGGTAGTTTGTGTGCACTCAGGATAGTGTGTGTGCGTGTGCATGTGTGTGTGTCAATTTTCAAAACTTCACCTGTTGATGATATGTATACCCACACATACATTTCCTTTTCTCTTCCTTTTAAGAAATTTCCATCTCTAATTTTCATGTATTGTCTATTAACAAAAAATACACATGGAATGTGCATATATATATATATATATATATATATATATATATATATATATATATGATATACTAACCTAAAACAAGAACAAGCATCAAGGTACACATGTACATTCTGGAATCAATAGGCAGCTGCCTGTGGAAACAACCTTCTAGGGTCCCACCTTCATTTTCAGGACCTGACCATTCCTGTTTCCTCTAAAGACCTTTCTGATGCTGTTTGGTTTGTTAGGGGGCAGGTCAATTTTCACTTATGAATGTTTTCTCCACATATGGGATTCAAATTGTCTGAACTCAAGGACTGTTAGGCGATGTTGTACAAGCCAGACAGGACTTTCAGAGAATCAGAATAAGGTTGCTTCTTAGCAAACCACTTGGAGAAAAGTTCAGCATGGAAGAAAGGGAAATCACTGTACACATACTACAATTGGAAAATTAGTTAAAATAATCAAAGCAATGTTCAACGAATTTATTCTATTGGCTGTAAGGGCATGGTAGCCCAAATTATGTCTGTGGACACTGAGAGGGGCTAGAAATAGATCTATTGTAAACATTTAAGTACAAAGGACCACCACATGTATACATATTTGCCTACGTTTTATTTAATTATTCTACTGTATGTCCTAATGACATGATATTTTTATTATGGCAAATAATTTCTGTAAGAATTCCTTTTAAATTTTGCAACCTAATTTCTACTAACTCTATCAAAATTGGTTGATCCTTTGAAAATGTGGTGTGTATATATGCTGTGAGCGAACAGGTTTTAATTAATTAATTAATTAATTAATTTGAGAGAGAAGGAGAGAGCATGAGCAGGGAGAGGGAGAGCTGAGAAGCAGACTCCCTGCTGAGGAGCCTGGTGTGGGACTCAATCCCAGAACCCTGAGATCATGACCTGAGCTGAAACCTTAACCTATCGAGCCACCCAAGCACCCTGAACAGTTTTCTTTTTTTTTCAGTTCAGTCTTTTCCCTCTATGCTAGTCTCAGCGATATCCTGAAAATACTAAAGACAGCATGTTTGCTGCCCGGAGCCAGTCAGCTAGCTGACTGCAATCATTTTGATTTTATTAGCTTGCTGGTTGTAATTGTCATTATGTGAATAAACTTTCCACCCCATACTTCCTTCCCCTTTAAGGCTCAGGTAAAAAATTAGCTCCTTCATGAACCTTCCCAGAACCCCAAGTAGTACAGAATTCCCCTCTTATCTACAGTTTTCTTTTTCGAGGTTTCAGTTATCCATTACCAATCATCCTCTGGAAACAGATGATCCTCTTCTGAATTATGGTCAGAAGGTCAATAGTAGCCTAGCACGATGTTACAATGCCTATGTCATTCATCCCACTTCATCTCATCTCGTGGGCATCACCACAGGAAGAAAGGTGAGCACAGCATGATAAGAGATTTTGAGAGAGAGAGAAACCCCATTCATATAATTTTTGTTGTAAGATATTGTTACAATTTTTACATTTTATTATTAGTTATTTTTGTTAATCTCTTACTGTGCCTAATTTATAAGTTTAACTTTATCATAGGCAGGTATCTATAGGGAAAAACAGAGTACATATAGGGTTTAGGCAACCATCCACTGGGATGTATCCCTTACAGATTAGGGGTGACTACTGTACTATTTTCCCCAAGTCTCAGTTCCCATAGTATCTAAGGTACCTCTGAAAGAGCTTCTCTTACCATATGTCTTGCATTATGTTTGAGAAATTTTATATACTCTGTCTCTTTCGCTAGTGTGAATGTAATGTATACCCAGAGAAGGGTTTGGTGTTATTTCTATTATGCTTTTTGCTAGCAAGACTAGCATTGTGCTCCATGCATACTAGTCATTTAAACTTATCTGTTAAATAATAACAGACAATTTTTATGTTAGTTTATGTGAGGTCTTTGATAAAAAGTATTTCTTTTAATCTTCAGAACTATTATCCCCATTTTACAATTAAGCAAACTTAGGCTCTGAGAACTTACATGACTTAATTTTAAAAGCTGGGAAGAGTCTACTGCTACAGCATCCATCTTAGAGATGTTCCCTTCCCATCTTACAGCTCAGTATTTTTATTCATATGTGTCATATTGCTCTTTCTTAACCTTTTAGAAAACTTTAAAACAGTAATGAATATACTTTTATGCCTACTAGTAATTGATAGTTGACCGGAATTCTACCTATATGATATGATTTAAGAAGATACAGATGAACTTTTCTTACCTTTAAATTCTCCTCCTATGTACTAAATTTAAAACAAACAAACAAACTTTTCTTTTGGTTTCAAAATAAAAACTTTTCTTTTGGTTTCAAAATAAAAACTGGAGATTTCTATCTCCAGAGGGCAGCAGTTAAAATACATTCAACTATACTAGTCAGAGCACTAAGCAAGATTGTAGCTGATGTTATGGAAGCTGACAGAATGAACCGCCAAATCCATGAGGATAGATGTGTGTGGCAGTCTCTAGAGGTTGAGCAGACCTACCTTGAAAGCACTGTGGGAGAACCCACAGAATCCCTGTTCCTCAAAGATCCCAGTGACCCTGACATTTCAAGGGAACCACAGACCACTGCTTAGGATTGCAAGAAACTTTAGTTACTGGTTTTTGTCACTGCAGGTTGCCTTAAGAGTGAAAACATTAGGAGAGAGGGGTATTAAACAAATTATTAAGCAGACACATTATCAAACAAATAATGGAGGAAAATGCATCCTGATAGGAGGCTTTTGATTCAGAAAAAGTGTCCTGATTTAACAAAACTTAAGTTATATAGTTAAAACACTTAGTGCTTATTTTAGGATAAGATTAGAGGAAATTTGAGGCCAGCTCTACAAGTGATGGGGGCTATGCATTATGAAGAGTAAATATGAGAGACAGAGAGAAAGAGAGAGAGAGAGAAAAGTGCCATTAGCCTCATTTTCTGTATTTCTACCTAGCCTTTGCTCCTGCCAGTCAACTGTGAAGAGGAATGTTCTGAAATTTAGTCTATAAGCCCTGTTAAATGGGATTAGTTCAGAGAAACTCTCAGAAGTGACAAAGGACAAAAAAAAAAAAAAAAAGCAAAAAATGAAAACCAAAAACACATGAGAATTATGGGGTTCCACCCCAGGACTGATATCTTATGGAAATATCAAGGAAATAAAAGCATGCCAGATATAGATTTCACCTGTTGAATGACTTTATGATTTTGTCCATCCATGCTATTTCTAATACTTTATAGGAAACATTAAATTAAATTAAATTAACCCAAGATTCCCCAGAAATTATAACATATAGAAAAGGGTAGGAGAGGGGAAAGAAAAATAGGAGAGAGTAAAGTAACTTGAATGTAAGTCAGAAGTTGAATGCTACCAATTATTTCCTCAGAAGCTACTAGGAAACCTTTAAACGAGATTCCTTTTTGGCTTAGAGCAGTTTGAGTAATAAATATAACTGATTGCTATTTTATGAGGAAAAATATAAATAACAATTTATCCAATTTTATTCCAACAGATCAAAATCAAAACCAATCAAAATCACCAATAAATGAAAAACTGTGACAACATAGTTCCATTATCCCCCCTTCTTAAATTGAGTAATCACACAATCAAGTGAATATTTAAAAGACATATGTTGACTAAATTAGAAATGCAACAATTTACAAGGTAGTCAACTTAAGTAAACTACCTTGCAATATCTACTGAATGAATTAAATTCATTTTGTACTTTCTAACTTAAAACCTGAGTTTTCTAGGATCCCACTAGAAAATTGACCTTTTGTTTTTCTACATTTATTTTTGCTAAGGAACCAAAAACCCATTTAAATTAAATTTGATTGCATAAACAAAAAATACTGAGGTTGAAATAAGTTTTTAGCATTATTTCTGCAAATATAAGTATGCGTATAAGTAACATACTTCTTATAAGTCTTCAGTAGCAACTATTAAGGGAATATGATAAAAGTTGATTTTGAGTAAATTAGATTTTGAAACCTCAAAATTGAAATAGGTTTGGCATTTTCTCATCACTGGCAACAGCCCATGTTATTAAATAAGAAACCTGAGAACTATATTTTCCATGAAATTTTTGAAATGCCACAAGTGGCATTAAATGATATTTGGCTATGTCAGTGCAGTCTTGAGTCTCTTTTGCCTGAAATGCTATCCAAAGACAAATGATACCAATTTGCCTATATGCACTTCATCCTCCCATCCCCACTTTTTTTCCTCCATGAACATGTACTGAGATCAGTCACAAGGAAGCATCCTTAAAGTAGTACCATGATGGTCATGTTTCAAAAACAATATGCCATATACCGCCCATTTGTACTTAAATATACTCCACATTCTTCTTTCTAGGGAGTAGTACTAGCAAATTATATTATTCTAATTCGCTGAAGATTTTCCATAAGTGACAAGGCTTTGCTGTTCTCATTTGCTACCAAGGAAAAAAATTAAATAAAACACTTATTAAGCTTCCACCATGTGCCTAAGAATTCAGACACAATCCCTACTCTCAAGGACTTTATATTTCATCAGAAGACTGACAGTAAATAGGTTTGTAAAATGCAATAGAATGAGTTTTGTGACAATGGTATGAACGAAATGCTATAAAAGGTTTCAGAAGAGAATTATCTAATCTAGTGTTAGAGACAAAAGATGCTTAATGCTCACTAAAAATATCTGAAACCACAATAAGAACATTAAAATTTTAAATTATGATTTGTCAATATATGTATAGGTCAAGAGTAAATTCACCAATTAGCTACATGATCTTGAGCAATTTCCTCACCTCCTCATTTTTTTCTTTTAAAAATAGGAATAATAGTACCTATTACAGTGGATCTTACTAAATATTAAGTGCTCGGTGTGTTTGGTTTAGAAGAAACTCAATTTTTTTTCCTCAAATTTGTATTTGGTGGTAATAAAAATCAACTATACATATACTTAAGTATTAGGGAAATGATGTAAACATACGAGAACCAATGGAAAATAAAGTTTTATTTATCTTTTTAGTGATTTTATTTTGGATCTGTCTAAAAATTTTGTGAATCATGGGAAAACATCAGGGATAACACTATAACTCAAGACAATTTTCCCTTGAATGCTATAATTTTTAAACTATTCATGATGGTTTTTTCACAAATATAATCCAAGTTCAGTAATTTCTCAAAAATTATAGAATCAATAGTTTAGGATCCAAAGGGTCTGTTTAATAAGATGGAATTACTTCATTATTTAATGGACTATTTTTTTTTTAAAGTTTTTATTTTATTTTATTTTTTTATTTATTTACTCGACAGAGATAGAGACAGCCAGCGAGAGAGGGAACACAAGCAGGAGGAGTGGGAGAGGAAGAAGCAGGCTCATAGCTGAGGAGCCTGACGTGGGGCTCGATCCCATAACGCCGGGATCACGCCCTGAGCCGAAGGCAAACGCTTAACCGCTGTGCCACCCAGGCGCCCCTAATGGACTATTTGTTAATGGAAAAAAATTAAGATATATTGCATGGAATTTTAATAAAAGTTTATAAAGACTTCACAATTTTGAACTTTGTCTCAAAGCTCACACAAAAAGATTTTATAAGCCTAGTATATCTTTAGTACAGAAGGAGATGCCACGTATGCATAGATATGGCCCCTGCCCTCAGGAAAATTGATGTGTACATGGTGGAGTGCCAAATGGCAGAATATAGGTAATAATGTGGTGGTAAGATCATTGGATATGGATTAAAATTAGAACTAAAAAGATGCTGGTTTTCCAAAGGCAATCATGTTAATTTCTGCTTCTATACTTGTCCCCTTCTAATTTATTCTCTACACACTGGAAGCATACTGGGGTTTTTGTTGTTGTTGTTATGTTTTTGTTCTTGTTTTTGTTTTTTTTTAGAGAGAGAGAGAGAGTGAATGCAAGTGAGGCAGGGGGAGGGGCAGAGGGAGAGAAAGAATCTTAAACAGGCTCCACGCCCAGCATGGAGCCAACGAAAGGCTCTATCACACAACCCTGAGATCATGGTCTGAGCCAAAATAAAGAGTTGGACATTTAACCGACTGAGCCACCCAGGCGCCCTTGGGAATATACTGTTCTTTAAAATATTTATTGTATCTTGAAAACTTCTTGCTAAAAATCCTATGATGTCTTCCACTGAACTTAGGAGAAGACTAAAATGAATATTATGCTCTATGTTTCATGATCTGAGCTCTGTTCATCTCTCCTGTCTAATTTATAAAGCTTTTGTCCCCCCTCCTTCATTAGGTTTGAGCTCATATAACTCTTCTTTCTTCACAGGTCAAAACCGATCCAGTCTCACACTTGCTATTCCCCTAGCTTTTTTAATATAACATTTTGTCATAAGCATTTTTGTATATAATTAGTTTTAACAATATGACTTTTAGTAGCAACATAGAAATTTGTCACATTTTTAATCATTATTGAGTGGGTATCTTTAGCTTCTGTCACCTAGAAAACATTTTCCCTTCTTAGGACAAATTTCTTTTCAACCATCAATTTTCTTTTGCTCTGAACTTGTGATTTTAGTAGAGTTGTTTCTGCTTTAAGTGCTAGAGGTAGATTCTACTTAGCTTAGACTAATCAAGATATGTCTGTTTCCTGGCAACAGAATTGTTGAGGAAAGGACACCTGACCAAATTTGAGCCAATGAGTGGCAGACCCAGGGACTATTGTCCTGAAGACCCCTATAGAAAAAATCAAGAACAGAATCTACAAGCAAAGAAAGGTCGATTTTTTTATGGCAATTTTTGAATTCTGAGCCTATCCATTTCTTAAACTAGCTCTAATTCTGTTCTTTTCATTTAAATTTTCACAAAAATGTTGCAGTTAATAGCTCAGCAATCTACCTTTGTCTCCGTGTCTAATGTGACATGAAGTATGTATTTGTTTGTTTGTTTGTTTATTTATTTATTTTTGCCCCTGATTTTTGGCACAGAGCTCCTACAAAAACTTCTACAATTTTCTAAGTAATAAAAACACTAGGGAGCATCTTTTAGTCAAATATTTCATCTTTGACCTTAGTTCATGGCACAGGGCTCCTGAAACTTTTTAGTTTCCTGGGTGATAGGAATGTCTGTTGTTCTAATGAGGTGACTCTGGATGGGCTCCTGAATGACTCCTGGATGAGGGCTGGTCCCCAGAAAGACCAGGCCATGATTAGAAGTTGGAATTTTCAGCCCCCAGTTCCCCATTCTCTTAAGAAGGGAGAAGAGCTAAAAACAGTTAATGATTGATCATGCTTACATGATGAAGCCCTCCACAAAAAACTCAATTGTATGGGGTTTGGAGAGCTGCCAAGTTGGCCAACACATCCACACATCAGAGGGTGACATTTCTCAACTCTATAAGGAAAAAGCTCCTGTGCTCAGGACCCTCCAAGATCTCATCTTAGGCATTTCTTCATCTGGCTATTCACCTGTATCTTTATAATATCATTTAAATAAACTGGTAAACATGTTTCCCTGGGTTCTGTGAGTCACTCTAACAAAGGGGGAGAGTGTCCTGGGAATCTTGATTTGTAGCCAAGTCAGAAGTTGTGGGTAACCTGGGGACCTACTACTTACAATTGGTATCTAAAGAAGTGTGGGAGCAGTCTTGTGGGACTGAGCCCTTAACCTGTGGGATCTCACACAATCTCCAGATAGACAATGTTAGAATTGAGCTAAACTGTAGGACAGCCATCTAGTGTCACAGAGAATTGCTTGGTGTGGGAAAAACCTCCACACACCTTGTGTCAGTGTTGTATGTTGTAGTAGTATGATAGTAAAGGAGACCCACAAGAAGGAAAACACAAGAAGTAGGATGAACTGATTTTTTCTAATATATCTGTTTCTTTCAGAAATTGGGTTAATGTTTCAAAGGGCAAGATCATTTTTTAAATCTTTTGATACATGCTTCCAAGTTGTTTTTAAGAAAGGAAAGTGCCATTCCTAAAAAAAAAAAAAAAAAAAAAAAAAAAAGTTCTAAGCGAAAAGATAAAATCTTTACCTTAAATTTCTCAAGTAGTTACAGGATGTAACTAAAATTTAAGCTGGAAGTGATTTGTATATTAGTAAGTGGGAAAATAATGACAGGAAATGAGCCCATTTGAGGACAGATTCACTCTCAATGTTTTCAACATAAAGGGCATTTAAATGATTATGAATGGCTGGAAATTAGTTCTAAATATCAGGCAATAAAAAAATTAATAATATGTAGCCTAGATATCTGAGAGATGTAAGCCAATTAGCCAACAAGTTCCCAGAAGCCAATTATAGTCCTCAAAATGATTAATTTGTAGAATGTACTTGTTACTTCTATGCATTTAATTTTAGTTGACTGTTCTACATTTTGCCTCAAAATAATGGTATAAGGATTATTTTATTTGTTTGAGCCCCTAGGCCTGTTTTGAAAACCAAATAAGAATCATCCAATTAAAACTAAACAGCAAAACAAGAACTTTGGCAATTACCTGTTTGGTGAATTGGCTTTTGAAGAATTGACTTTCAGCAAAATGACCTAGACACAGATCTTGTGGGTCAATTTTAACTGTCTTAGATTATATGAACAGTCTTTGTTTATGAGGGCCTTACTGGGGAGCTACTCTTTATGTCCACAAAAGACCAACTCCAAAACCAAGAAATGGGCATGAAATAAAGAAGAGCAAATTTTAGTTGGACATAAAGAAAAACGTGCTAATTTTAATTAGGTTGACTTTGGGTTGACTTTCAATATGCCTAGACACTCATCTGCTTGAAGTTATCTCTTTAGTTCCTTTCCAGGCCTCTGAGGACAATAACCCTTGGAATCCCAATCCAAGGAGAATGGGAAGGCCAAGTCAAACACAAGGCGATAAAAGAAATGATAAGGAATCCAGGAATATTTGTAGAAGAAAGGTTCAGAGGGATGCAACTGAGGGGAAGGCAAAGCTCAGAAAGCACTGACTGGTCACATTAAGGGCAAACTATGAGGATTTTAAGCATTTCACGGTATTATTGGAAGAAGCAGTGTGGAGACAGAAATATGATGTCTATGACTGTTTCTTTAGAGGCATGGCTTGAGTGGAATTTTTGTGCAAACGATTAATTGAGAGAATTGTTTCAGGAGAAAGGGAGTGAGGAAAGCAGGATGACAGGAGAAAGTTAAGCATGGATTTAGTCTCAGCGGAAGTCCAGGTTCAGTGTGACCCCAGAGGGAGTCCTGGAACCTGAGGCTCACCACAGACTGGTCCTTCCCTAGCAGTTGTCCATTGTCTAGGGGCTCTATAACATTCCAGGTAAGATGGCTGTTCTTGGCTGAGAGCAAGTCTTCACAATAGGCTGTGGCTATTAACTGCCAATAATTATAAGAGCTGGACAGGATGTTCACTGTCTAAGTAAAGAGCATGTGTGGGAGGTACTACGAGCATCCACTACAATGTCTATTTTACTAAATGTGATACATTCTTCCCTATTACTGCTATTACTGCTTCCATATTACTGCTTCTCAAACATTTTCACTGATATCTCTCTCATGTCATAAGAGTGGGAGTGGATATTATGAAGCTTAGGCAAACTGCTCTCTGAAGCCCAGCATTTTCTTGAAATTGTGTTTTATCTCTAAAATTTAAATAAACTTCATCTGCTACTCCACATATATCTAAGCTGATTTTGAGAAGAAAATATTTGATGTTTTATATATATGTGTGTGTGTGTGTGTGTGTATATATATATATATATATACATATAAAATATTTAACTTGTTACCAAATTTTGATTAAAAGTGATGATTTAGGAGGCTACCAATGATTTTACTTACTTTAGGCACTTGGGGTAATTTATACCCATATTTGTGAAGCACAAAGTAGGAGTCAGCCATCCTTACTTCTTACGCATTAGGTAGTTGATAATCAGAGGGAGCTAGATTACTTTCTCTGAATACTTTCATGTTTATTAAATTACCGGGGTAGAATTGAGACAAAATTGACCTTCTTTGGTCATTAAATCATGTAGTTGACATTAGAGCTACAGAACTGTTTTTCACAAATAGATACATTTAGCCTACTAAAGACCTCTTAGGTATACATTTTCCCCTAAATTTCTTTTTTTTTAAAAAATATTTTATTCATTTATGATTGAGAGAGAGAGACAGCACAAGTGAGGAGGAGGGAGAGCAGGGAATCCAATGTGGGGCTAGATCCCAGGACCCTGGGATCATGACCTGAGCCAAAGGCAGATGCATAACCGACAGAGCCACCCAGGCGCCCCTCCCCTAAATTTCTTATATCATTTGTTCCATCAAAGTATATTTAGATTTATATGATTATTATTCTTAATAAAGGCTATGATTGTTTATTTGAACTTCACTGTGACAAATGCACTGGGATTATAAAATGATTTTAACCAATCCTATTTATTTTGTGGAATGGCAAATGAGCTGAATTAGACCACAAAGTGCTGGGCTGGATTTGAAGATTGGCAAATGTTAATTCTGACTGGCTTTGGTAGTGTCTCATTTCAGTTTACCACTGAAACAGTAAACAAGCAGTGCAAAGGTTCCGTGAAATGAGGATACAAATAATTGACTGAAAATAGCTCTGCAAAGCCACCCCACATTTTTTTTAAGACTTTATTTATTTGACTGAGGAGAGAGCACAAGCAGAGGGAGTGGCAGAGAGAGAGAGAGAAGCAGGCTCCCCACTGAGCAAGGAGCCTGACACGGGGCTCTATCCCAGGACTCCGGGATCATGACCTGAGCCGAAGGCAGACGCTTAACTGATTGAGCCACCCAGGTGCCCTGCCACCCTACATTTTTAAGGAGACATGCTCATGGTTTAGGAGTTGGCAGCCTGTAAGGTATTGAGAATCCTGCTCAGTGATAGTAGCCGAGAAAGAAGGTATTTCATCTATTCTATTGGGATGGAGGCCACTTTGGCACTCAGCTCTCCTCTTACTAATATGTAAGGCGATTCTTTCTATGTCGCAGGTACTGTTTAATTTCCTACTACTGCATTAGGCTTACTACGGGCACATAAACATAGCCAGCTTAGTTACTGGACATCTAGGATGAGCAGGCTCATTTTAGGGACAAAACACATAAATTAAATCTATTTCTTGACAAAAAAAATCCAACTACATACAAATATTCTAAATTGTATATTAAAGACTGACTCCAACTGACCACAAGACTGGCCCATCAATTTCATAAAAACTGGCCACATGCTAAATAATCAGTATGAATCAATCAACGTACATAGATTCAGTAGCCACTTAAATAGGGATAGAACTCCCAAGATACCAGTAAATCACGTGAAACATAGTAAGCATTTGCTACATGTACATGGGGTGACTTGTTATATTTTCTGTGTAACTTTACTTCAGGAAGAAAGTGTTCACATATGTTTTTTAAAATATAATAATGTATTACTCCACATTGTAGTACATTCTGCCTACAAAAAGTTAAGGATCTTTCATACTATTGTCAGACCATTATTATCAGGAGTCCTGTAATTTTCATTCTATAGAGCCCAGGGTGAAAACTTTACTTATCAAAAATACATCTCTTTTCTATCTCTCTTGTCTGTCTCTCTCTCTCAAACACTCACATACATATCTTCTTTGATAATTAGATTTCAATCTACAGTTAATCCAGATATTTTTGGATGACAATCTTCTTTAATAGAACTTCTATAGTTCAGTAAAATTCTATCAATACCAGATCTACTTCTGTTTTGTGTGTGTGTTTTCTATCTATGCATTTACCTATTGATTCATCAGTGATTGCTTATTCTAGGTATCATTTAGAATCAAGTCAATAGTTGTGTGTGCTGTGTACTTTCTTTTTTCAACTAAGACAATTCACTCATCTCTCACATTGCATTTGTTATTTACTTGTTTAGGGATAGGAAGTTATTATATACCTGTTTATTATTAGAAAATTAAGCCAATTTAACATATTGTGGATTTCCCCTTGGAGGGCAGGGGCATACAATTCAATTATTTTATGCTTTAAAATTAATTATACCTATGTAGCATAAAAGGAGTTATTCTATAAATAAATTATTTATAATTTAATTTCTCAGACACATTTTAATAAATACTAAAATAATGAATCTGATAACTCCTAAAGTATATTGTTTGAGGAAATGTAATGAAAATTCTTAGTATTATTTCACTAGATTAACAGATTTTATTAATAGCAGAAATACCTAAAGAATTTGTAAAATTATGCCAAATGAAATAACTTAGTAAAGAAAATAATAATGGAAAATGAATTTCCACTTCTCAAAAAACTAAAATATAAGCCATATTCAGATGTGGAAAAAAATCTACTGTTTGGGCCACTCTATTCTGCAGCGTAGAGAATAATTCCATAGCAGTAATATAAGAGCTTGCTCACTGCATTAAATCATAGAGATTAGACAAGCACAGGGTGCTCGTAACAGTCAGGCTTGACAACTCACAATCATAGTCTTCCTGAACATTCTGAGCTTTGATCCTATCAAGATTTTTAATTCAAGCTTCAGAATCACCATTTTAAGGATCTGAGTTTAAATTATCCATTAACAACTTTCTGGTCAATGATATTGAAATACAATACTCTTATATCTTCACTTTCACTCATCACCATGCAATACGTTCCTATTTAGTGTTATAATGGGCTAAGCCATTTTGAGTAGTGTTTTTCTTTAAATACAGCTATTATTCCAGAGTTTTGCCAGCCAGTGACAGAAATCTAACCCAATGGATTAAGTGGAAAAAAAGGAGACTTTTTGGCTCTGATAACTAAACCATGAAAAAGAATGCAATAGCTGAACCCAGTCTCAGTGTCAGATTTCCTCACTATATCTCTTTCTGTTTCTAGCTGTATATCCTCTTCAGTCTTTTAGTATCTTGTTTTCACTAGCGTCTATGTCACCTTCTTCCAGATTTGCTTGACAAACTGTGTGGTTCTGGAGATATTAACTGTACCCTTGGACTCAAAGTTATGTACTAGACAACAAAGAAAGTCTCAGACTGTGCTACTAGCCTATTGTGTCATTGACCTTTTAGGTGTAAGACTGTTTTTCCTTTTTTTAATTGAGATATAATTCACATACCAAAAAATTCATCTTTTACTGTGTATAATTCAGTGCTATTTACTATACTTACAAAGTTGTACAACCATCACCACTATCTAATTTCAGAATATTAGATTACCTTGAAAAGAAACCTTTTACAAATTAGCAGTCAGTCTCCATTCCCTACCCCCTTTCCTCAGTCCCTGGAAATCATTAAACTACTTTCTATCTCTATGGATTTGCCTATTCGGGACTTTTCATATAAATGGAATTAAATAAACATGCATTTTTTGTGTCTGGCTTCTTACTTAGCATAATGTTTTCATCCATGTTGTAGCATGTATCAACACTTGCTTGGCTACATAACATTCCATTGTATGGATAGACCACTTTTGTTTATCCATTCATCAGTTCTTTCTACTTTTTGGCTATTCTGAATAGTAGTGCTATAAATATTTGTAAATACAAATTTTTAAGTAGACATATGTTTTCATTTCTCTTGGGTATAGGCCAAGGAGTCAAACTGCTGGATCACACAGTAATTCTGCGTCTAACTTTTGAGGAATTGCCAAACTGTTTTCTAAATATACTGTACCATTTTGTACTCCCATTAGCAATGCATGAGGATTCTAATTTCTCCACATTCTCCCCAACAACTGTTATTGTCCATCTTCTTATTCTAGTCGTCCTCGTAGATATGAAGTGGTACCTCATTGTGGTTTTGATTTGCATCTTCCTGTGGCTAATGGTGTTAAGCTTTTTTTCAAGTGTTTATTGCGTACTGTATATCTTCTTTGGAGAAATATCTGTTCTTTTCCTTTGCCCATTTTTATTGGCTTATTTGTCTTTTATTATTGGGTTGTATAAAAACTTTACATATTATGGGGATACATTTCAGAAATATGGTTTGCAAATATTCCATGTGCACTTGAGAATAATGTATATTCTGTTGCTGTTGGGAGGATTGTTCTATAAATGACTATGTAGGTCTACTTGGTTTAAAGTGCTATTCAACTCTCTTATTTCTTTCTGTCTAGTTGTCCTTTCAGTTACAAAAGTATGGTATTGAAGATTTCAACAATAATTGTTGAGCTACCTACTTTTCCATTAAATTCTGTCAATTTTTGTTTCATGATTTTTGGGCCTGTGTTTGTCAGATGTGTTTATGTTTATAACTGTTATGTCATCTTGATGGATAGACTATTTTTTCATTATAAAATATTCGTCTTTGCCTCTGGCAACAATTTGTCATAAAGACTGCTTTGTCTGAGATTAGTATAGCCACTACAGCTCTCTTTTAGTTACTATTTACACGGTATATCTTTTTCTATCCTTTTATTTTCAATCTGCTTGTGTCTTTGAATGTAAAGTGTATCTCTTATAAATAACATTTAGTTGAACAATGTTTTTTTAAATCTATTTTGTTAATCTCTGCTTTTGTTTGGAGCTTTTAATATATTTACATTTAATTTAATTGCTGATTAGGTAGAATTTATGGGTGTCATTTTGGTGTTTGCTTTCTATATATCTTTCTTAAAAATTTTATAGTTCTCCATTACTGTGTTCTGTTGTATTAATTATACATTTTCTAGCGTACAATTTTTATTATGTTGTTTCTCTCAATATATATTTTTGAGGTATTTTCTTAATGTTTGCTCCTGGAGATTACAATTAACATATTATAACAACTAATTTGGATTAATATACACTTGATTTAAATAGCTTCCAAATCTTTGCTCCTATGTTGCTTTCTCCCATTCCTTACGCTATTATTTTTTATAATATATTTCATCTTTATACATTGTATGTCCATTGACAAAGATTTACAAGTATTGTTTTATGTAATTATCTTTAAGATCAGACAAGAGAAAAAAGAGTCACAAAGAAGAGGAAATTTAAGCTGTCCTTTATATTTCCTTAGCTAATACTTTTACCAGTGTCCTTTTTTTCTTTATGTGGATTCAAGTATTTGTCTAATGTCCTCTTATTTCACTGTAAAGGGCTCTCTTTAATATTTTATGTAGTAAGTTTTCTAGCAAAGATTCTTTCAGTTTTAATTATCTGAGAATGCCTTAATTTCTTTTTGATTTTTTTAAGGATTGTTGGATATGGAATATTCGGTTGATGAAATTTTTCAGTGTTTTGAATATGTCATATTCTGATATCCATGGTGTCTGATGATAAATCATCTGTTAATCTTATAGAGGATTCCTTGTGCTTGATGAGTTGTTTCTCTTTTGCTCTTTTCAACTTGTCTTTGGCCCTCAACAGCTTGAATATGATGCAACTAAGTTAGATCTCTGTGAATCTATACAATATAGAGGTTGTTGAGCATGTACAAGAAGTGTAGATTAATGTTTTCAATTAAATTTGAGAAGTTTGGGGCATTATTTCTCCAAATAAACTTTCTGCCTCTTTCTGTCTTTCCTTTCCTTCTAGTATTCCCATTATACATATGTTGATATACTTCATGGTGACCCACAGGTCTCTGGGGCCCAATTCACTTTTCTTCATCATTATTATTTATTATTATGTTTCTCATTGCAATGTCCTGAATGTTTGTGTCTCTTCAAAATTTGTATGTTGAAATTCTAATGTCCAATATGATGGTATTAGGTGTGGGGCCTTTAGGAGGTGCCTAGGTCATAATGGTGTGCTCTTCTGAATGGGGTTAGAGACCCCATAGAACTTCCTAGCCCCTTTCCACTCTGTGCAGATATAGTAAGACATCTGCAACTGAAAGAGGGCCTTCACCTGATCACCCTGGCACCTGGATCTTGGACTTCCAGCCTCCACAACGGTAAGAAATAAATTTCTGCTGTTTATAAGTTACTTAGTCTGTGTATTGTTATAACAACCCAAGGGACTGAGACACTCAAACTGGATAATCTCAATTGACCTATCTTTAAAATTTTTATCCATTTATTGATATGCTTTATTTGGTGAGACACTGTTACCATATTTTCCTATAGTTCTTTAGACATGGTTTTCTTTAGTTCATTGAGCATGTTTAAAATAATTTAAAATCTTTGTTTAATAGATCCAATGTCTTGTTTCCTCAGTATAGTTTCTATTGATTTATCACATATTTTTCTTGTGTATAGGCCGTACTTTCTTATTTATTTGCATCTCATAATTTTCATCTTAAAATTGGACATTTTAGATAATACTGTGTGGCAACTCTGGAAATTAGATTCTTTCCCATCCACAGGGTTTATTGTTGTTGCTCCTTATTGTTGTTATAGCTATTTGTTTAGTGACTTTCCTGAACTAACTCTTTAACATTGGTATTGTTTGTTGTATGTAGCCTCTGAAGTCTTTGCATAGTAAACTTAACCATCTACTAATGACTGGAGAGACATTTCTTAAATGCCTTAAATCAATAAATGTCCCATTTTGCTGAGTGGCTCTGTATGTATTTTGGGACATGCCTTCAATGCTCATATATAGGCAGTTTACAGCTCTGCCTTAGCCTTAATTTCCTGCTCAGATGGAGCTTCAAGGGCAGCCAAGGGCCAATGCTTAGAGCTGTTTTCATCTTTCCTGGGCACGCACAGAGACCTATGCATGCAAGTAGCCTTCTGGATTTCCAGGAATATCTTGGAGATTTTAAAATCTCCCTGTAGACATTTCATTCTCCAGTCTTTTTCTTTTCAGTTTTTTGGTCACCTTGTTGTTTGCCCCAATTATTATGGCCAAATCTGGCAACTATAATGTTAAACAGTTGTGGCTGATTACTTTTAAAAATGCTGTAGTAAGTCTTCAAGCAAATATTCTTTGAGTTGGGAAAGAGGAAAAAGGGTGAGCTCTGATTCAAGTCAAATAAAGGCAAGCTTTGGGGTGGAATTTTCTAGAAGGATTAAATATTGGCAGTTATCTGGGAATAAGACTTTAAAAGAGCTCTAGGTCCATTCTTTCCCTTTTAGTGGCTCCTAGTCTGCTAGTTATCACCATGATTGTGGGACTGTTAATTTCTAAGGCTACTGTGGAATTTGTGAGGGGAAGAATAGGAAAAATTAAAATGCCACAAAGCTCACTGATGTTACTGAGATCCAGGCATTTCTCTTAAATAAACACTTCCCAGATTGTTGCAAGCTTTTTGTTAATTTCCCCCATGTTTTAAAAAAGTTTATTTTGAAAAATTTTGCCAATGCTCTTGTTGCTTTCATTGAGCAGGGAATATTTGAGGGTTCTTACTCTGTCCTTTCCATTGATGTCATCTCCCATCTGCCACCTTATGTGTAAGAATTTGAGTTTATTATTTTCTTCTTGATTGCAACCAAGAGCATCTTAACTGATATCCTTCTCCACTCAGAATAATTTATTGCTTCCAGTTCTGACTTTAGACTTCTTTTTGTAGAGCTAGCTCTTAATTCATAAAATCTTGGGATAAATTCAGATTGACAGAACCTAAGATGTCTACCCATGTCCTGTACAATCACTAAGATAAGAGAGTGTTAGTCAGTCCCTCGGTTGTACCAGCTGAGTTTTCAATGAAACAGAAGTGAAACTGTGCTGGCAGCCTCCACCTGCGCACATAATTAGAGTCAGGAAGAAACAGTTTCCTCAAAGTAAAGTAGTTTTCTGAACATAGAGAATGATGAATGCTCAAATAATCAGGTTAATCATTCTTAAAAAGAAATTATGATGTTCTGGTCATTCACAGCATGGCAAAATCAGTAGAGAAGTTATATAGTCTTGTCTTTCTGCTTTGATTTCTTTTGTGTTCCATGCTCCGTGCTTGTTATTAAAATAAGTTTCAAATCTCCAAGTTCTATGCATGAACTTCAACTATGAACTATGATTTCACTGATCTGTAGCAACAGTGAAAGGCTTTGGTATAAGGGATTCTGTTGGAAGGAGGAGGAAATGTTAAAGAATAAAATAAATAGCATTCTACCTATCAGAAAATGTATATCATGATTTTTCACAGATAACAAAAATAACAGCAAAAGATATGCCACGAAGAGTCTAGGATATTACATGAATTCAAAAGTAAGTGATCAAGCAGAATTTTTTTGGTTAGAAATTCTGATAAAACTATATTCACGACTGCATTTTAATCATGTTACTATGCTGCTATTAAATGTTGTCATAATTTTAGGGCTTAAAGATTTTCATATATATACATATATGCATATATATTTGCTTTCAGTAAAAGCTCTTTTCACCTAATCAATGGAATTTAATGAAAATAGCTTTGAGAAGCAATTATCTAAGTTAGATTCTTTTCCATAACCATAAGCCAGTCTTTAATATTTTAATGAAAGATTTCCCTTAATCCATTCTCTTAACTCAGAATGTTATACACAATTCAGACAATAGTGCTATCAGTTAAAACAGTGCAATATCCTTGAAACAAATTATGACTGGATAAATATTCTAAATGAAGTAAAGAAGGGGATATCTGATGTCCATTGCGGACTTACTCTATTTAGGCTAAGGGCATAATTTAAATGTCTGGATATCTAATAAGAGTAATAAATTAATTATTGTGCTCCCTCTTTCCTGTGTAGAAATAAATATTTCATGACTTCCAGACTGTTAGAAATTCAATCTCATTCTATAACCTGTGTTTTGGGGTCATTGCCAATATAATCTCAGGGGCGGCAGATAACACAGACTGATAAAATGCAAGTGATGTATGAGCTGTAGCTATTTGCTGTGCATTTAACTTCCCTTGCAGTTAGACACTATCTGCAGTAAGGCAAGAGGTCATTTCCTTGCTAAGTCCTTTTTAATTATTTGGCTGACCAAAATTGTAGATTTCAGACTCTCCGGGATAGACATGGTTTTATTTGTCATCCATTTCACTATTTAACTGATACAAGAATTTCTCTAAGTCATCTTCAAAGTTTATCCTTCATCTTCAGAATGCATTCAATGATTGGAAACCTAGTTTTCAAATGATACAATCCATTCCAATTCCAAATACCTACTAGAAACTTCCTTGTTGGATAAGCTGCAATCTGACTTCTTGAGATTTCAAATATTGCACTTAGTTTTGCCTTAAATAGGTGGGGAAAATTGGAAGACTTACATACCGGACTACTCAGAAACTTCACACTAAGTTGTAAAGAAATGATTCAATTTAGATCCTTTCATTGAGTTAATGAACTATAATATTAGAAGACTGATAAAGATATTGCTATTATAGTCCATTAAGATATTTGACAGTTTTTTATTATGATGAGAAAATAAGGACTGAGTGGTAAAATTAATCTATAACAGCTGAATGAAGAAATGTCCCCAAAGAATGATAATTAATGGATTTCTGTTAACTTGGAGTTTAATTGCAAAAGTGTCTTTCCTTAACCTTGTTTCTTTCAACAATTTTGCCAATATTTTGCATTAGAATGAAGAAAAGGCATATTTATCAATATGTAGATGGCATGATATAGAGAAGAGTAGCTTTTACATGTAATGACTGAAAGAGTCAGAATCCAAATGATTACGGCACATTAGATGTGCAGGTTAAATCTAATCCAACAAAATTTTAATAGAGACACACTCAGAGTCTTTTTAAAGTAAAGAGCAGAGGTCTATAGCTTAGAAGCATATGAAGAAAATCTAGGAGTTTTAGATGACTGAAAGCATGGGAATAGCTAATGCAGGGATTAGCAATCTAAAACCAGTGGTTTTGTAAATAAAGTTTTATTAAAATACAGCTATGTTCATTCATTTACAAATTATGTATGTCAGTTTTTATTCTACAACATAATTGAGTATTGCAACAGCACTTTACGGATCTCAAAATCTAAAATGTTTACTATCAGGCCATTTATAGAAAAATTGTGTTGACCCCTCCTCCAATGCAATTTTTGTTAATAAATATAGAGTGTCCGTGTATAGGGAGATAATGGCCCCCAAGTGTTTTCTGCACTATTTCCTAATTTTATCCTTATTAAGAATTTCAGTTCTTTGCTTCATGTTTTGCTAGGGACATTAACAACTATCCAGAAGAGAGGTAAAGAGGCTGCAAAGAAGCCATGTTGAAGAAGGGTAGTTAAACATCCTGGAAATAATCAGCCTTGAGAAGAGAAAAATGAAACAAGATAGCTATACTTGTGGTTTCAAATATATGAAAGATAATTATGTAGAAAAGTTATTTGCTACATTCGCAAGTTTCAGAGAGCAGACCTAGGAAAAAGTGGTTAAGGAAATATATAGAGTTAGTGTTTAGCATATTATGACAAAGAATAATCTACTGATTAAAATTATCTGAAGATAAAAAGTAGGTTCCCATTTGTGGAAAAAAATCAAGACAAGCAGCCATGTCTGCTTTTTTGGATCTGTATACATTATCTGAGGAACAAGCAGAATCATATTTTAGATGAATTTTGAGTCCCTACAAATGCTGATACTGACCACCACTCATGCAACACCAGACTTTATTTTGTCCTGACTGGCTCCCAGCTTTGATTCCCATCTGTTTCCACTCCTGGACCTGCCTGGCTTTGTGGCAGATAGCACAAGTTCTACTTACCCACTCCTGACATCCATCTATCTTTGATCTTAGATGCAATAGCACTTTAATTATTTTTTCTGAATGATTATAATTCTAGCCTTCGACTATAAAGTAGATACCTGGCCCAAATCCAAGCCTGGGATCATACTTATTCATGTAACAAATATCCATTGATCACCTACTATCTACTAGGTATTATTCTAGGACCTGGGAACATAACAATGTTTATGGTTCATAACTGATCCTAATCTGAGCAGCATCTTGAATGAACCTTATTTTCTTATCCACTTGTTGTATAAGAAGGATAATATTCACAGTGGGCTACTATTTTGTACTGCTTAAAGATATTTATTTCATTTAACACGTGTTAACTTGCTACTTGGTAGGTACTGTTCTAAGCACTTTACACATACTGTTTAATCCTGGTAATATGTCTACAAAATAGGTCTTATTATTATTTCCATATTACTGATGAGAAAATTGAGATTGAAGAAATTTAATAACTTACCCAAGGGCACCAAAAGTGCCAGAACCAAGATTCAAACATAGGCTGTCTAGCTCCAAACTCCTGTTCTGTTCGTAATCACAAGAGGTTGAGTGAAAGTTCTATTAGCTTAGATGAGGTGTTTCCCTTTTCTTCTCTCCTTTTTCTGATCTTATTTATAGTTCACAGAAAGGCTCTTTCAAGGGAAGCCAGCCCAAGAGAGTACTGAGCCTGAAAACAACATCCATCTTTTGAGTTCCAGAAGTTATTTTTTGGATAAGTGCCTGACAAATCTTAGCATAACTAAAGTGGAAATTCAGAACTCTGCTTAACTCCACCCTATGGACTGGGTTAAAGAAATGGAGGAGCAGGAGTGAGAGGAAAAGCAGGATGAAGAGAATACTCAGTTGCAAATGCAATCTTATAAAAAGAACAATTATCTAATGCCCCAAAAATATTCTTCAAGTACTGTGGTCACTTTTACAAAATATATGGCTCATGTATGAAATTAAAATAATCAAACTGCTTCCATTACAAGACAATGAGGGTTGTTTATTTTTCATGCTTATATTATGCCTAATTGTTGGGCATAGCCCATAAAACTAAAGCTGTTTCTTTGCTAATTCAAGTACTTCACTGGGAGCAGAGCAGAGTTCATCTACGTATAGAGATTTTTAAAAAGACAGTTTGTATACCTAAGCAATACTCTTAAGTACATGCTTGTCCACAAATCTATCTCCCTCCAAATATTGCCTAAGCTTTGGGCCCAGTCTTGTATATGAAGTTCTATATGAAGTATATGAAGTTGTTTTGTCATAATGGTTTCCTAATCAGCAAAGTTTTTAATTGATCTTTTGTATATCATCGTTACACTCGACGAGGTAGAAATTTAAGAAAAGTCACTTCCTATTCAGTCTTACTAACATCTTGCTTGTTTTATACAGTGAAAGGAAAATCTGTTGTGCAGATTGTGTCCAGTAGAAATACATTATAAGCCCCTGCCTCCTCTCCTCCTTCCCCGTTTTTTTCCCCTTTTTAATTTTTTTAGCATGTATTGGCTGTCCAACATGTGCCATGCATTGTGCTAGATTCTATAGCACAAAAATGAAGAAAACAGCATCTGGTCCTTTACCTCAGAGCTTATACCCCTAAGATAGTCTCTAGGAATACAGAATATGTACCATAATGAAGGTATTAGTACTGAGTACTATTATATTATAAAACCTGGAGGAGGGGTGCCATTTATTATGTATCGAATAGTTAACATATGTCAAATAAGAATTAGACATTGTGCTAGATGTTGACAGGAGGTGAGGATGTAGAGACAGAGATTGTAGACAATTCTTTAGGGAGTTTAGTGGTGAGGAAGAGCAGAGAAATTACATCTTAAATGGGTCTAGGGAGGATGAATTGGGTAATCAAAAGGCGGATTTGTGTGAAGGTAGAAAAGACCCAAGAGAGGAAGAAAATTGATAATGCAGAATAAAACAGAGGTAATTGAAGAATCACAGCTCTTGAAAAGGCAAGAGGAAGATTGATGTAGGTCACAAGTGAAGGTGTTGATTGAGAAAGGCTCAGGAGCTGTGCTTTGATTATAACAGGAGGGAATATAGATTCTGTGACCAGAGATAAAGGAAGAGGGGTTGTGAAAAGATGAATCAGTTGTCTGCTGGTGCCCTCTTTTTTAGTATATAGTGAGGTCATCATCTGCTAGTGAGGGAGGAGGGATGTTGTCTATTTTGAGGTACACAGAGAAAGCAAAAAATAAAAACCAAAAATCATTGTTCTAGAGAGAAAGAAAGTGAGTTTACTAGGTAGGTAGACTTTCTCATAGTTTTAAGTGCTTATTTAAGATTTTGCTCTTAAATTTGAAGGGAGTCAAAACCACAAACTTTTCTTTAGCCAGATCCATTAGTTAATATGTGCAATAACAGAGTAAGCCAATGGTTGGAATGAATTACTGTGGAGTTTTCCAAAATGCATCCATCAGAAAGAGGGGTAAGCAAGGTTGTTTCCATGGAAGTAGTTATAGCGGTGGGCCATGAAATATGAACTAAATGAGAAGAAAAGTGAAACATTAGTGAACAACATTAAAAAACACTTGTTGATTTTATCTATTTGGGGCTTCAAGATCTATCCTGTATTATAGGGTAGGATATCTCTGATAGAGGGGTCTGTTTAACAACGTCTGAAGGGGATCTTGAACTCAGAATTAAAAAAAAAAATAGCAAAATGAGAATAGCAAAATAGAAACTTTCTAATAATTTCTGTATTTTGTTATATGTCACACACAATGAAATATGAATGATGGCTAATGCATGCTGATTGGCCCACATTTCTTCTCAGTCTAAACTATTGATAAACTTCAATCCATGAATTGAAGGGAACAAGTATGGGGCAGTATAAAAAATCTACTCTGCATTCTAATTTGTTGTTACACTTGGTCTAAGATGGTGGCTTCTTGCTTCAAAGACCTTATTAATCATTATAGAATGTTCTTATTATCTGTTCAATAACTTGGAAATGGCTCTGAGCTACTGTAGCTCTCTGTCTCTCTAGTTTCTGATTTTTGTATGCATCCATGCTCTTTGTTCCCAGTATTCCTTCTGTAAAATCCCCACTCTTCTTCTTTTTATTACATGGGGAAAAATGCATAAAGAACATCCATCAGTAGACCTATGGAGGATTTTCCAGACAAAACAATCTAGAACAAACACTGGCAAACTATAACCCATAGGTTAATTCTGGCCCCACTTGCTTTTCTAAATCAAACTTCACTGGAACCTAAGCACACTCATTCATTTAGGTATTGCCTATAGCAGAGGCGAATAGTCATGACAGAGATCATATGGTTGCAAAGTCTAAATTCACTATCTGACTCTTAACAAAATATTTGCTGATCTCTGGTTTAGAATAGCCTTGTATACCTCAGGTCCAGTAGTGAAAGGTTCTGTTATTCTCTTGTCAGCAGTTGACTATGGTGCACAGACAGAAAGGCACGTTCCCCAAGGACTTTTCTAACTTACCCTAGGTGGCCTCCCTCAACTTTATAGCCATTTTACAGTTGCCAAGGGTTGCTGGAATCCCTGCTGCTTACTCTCTGGCTATCCCAAGAGTTCTTAGTGCCCTTGATAAGGACTAAACCTGTAGGTAGAATGTGGCAGTTTTTCAATTGATTTGGGAGACAATGCAGATTTTGCTAATCTCAATTCCTTAATTTTTAAATTACTGTGTTTTCCTATGTTTTGAGGAAGGGAGACATGAAGAAAATTGCTTCTGCTAATCTCTCAGTGAGTGACAGAATTTAAATCGAACATACAAGAACTCTTGCTCTTTCCTGTGATGCGAAGTTCCCACCTCTTACTACTGCTGGATTGTCAACACATCACAAAGTGAATGGTTTTCTGGGAGTGTGATGTTTATTCTCACAATAAGTCTAATTCTTAGTGCAAGAACTAATTGAAAAATCAGAAGAATTTTGTCTTGACGTGCCCATGTAAATGATTACATTCATCCATTTGAATTCTGATGAACTGGGTTTTTGCTGTGGAAATTCTTATCACAATGGCCTGACTCTAACTTGTGCCCTGCTTGTAGCTTTGATTTATGACGTGCTTCTTGTTGTTTGCCAGCTCTTTTTGAAACTGTAGAATGGAAAGAAAATGTGTCAAACAATGTCACATCCAGAAGGTGATTTCTGGGAGCTTCAAATGCAAGCTTTAATCTTTCTTCCAGGTTAGCCACCCGCTTCGGCTGCTGAATAGCACTAGAGCTTCTTAGACACATTAGGGATTCTGGACAGGTTTCATCCAGACACCCTTGTGCTCCTTGCCATTCTAATAGTGGCATTTTGTCTCTCAGTGGAATCTTCTCACATTACATGTAGGGGAAGTGATTTGTTTCTAGGCTACAGCTTCCCAAAAGCTATGATCACATGAGTTAAATGAAATTAATTTCCCAACGTATCCTGTTCGGCAGTCTATGGTGAAAGAAAGCATATCCTGCCCTTTTTTTTTTTTTTTTCTGGTGTTCCCTTGAATTTTCAAGTTTTTATTGTGCTGGTAAAGATGAAGAAAATGGGAATTAGGGTGGCAAGGAAAGGAGTTGTAAAGGGAAAAACTGATTGCAGGACAGTGTTTTGTTTTGTTTTGTGTCGTCTTTAGCCTTGAGAGAGAGAAAGAAAGCTATGTCAAAATTCACTAGGGTTGTAGGACTGTGGGCTGTGAATCTAGGTAGCACATTCTTTTAGTCTCTGCCATACCACATATATGTGGAGTTAAGGTATAAACTGGGGAAGGTGTTTGAAAAACATACAGAATGCCATGGAAGTTTCCCTTCCTCTTTTAAAGAAAAGTCAATACATTTTTATTCCCTGCTTCCCTTCCTCCTTTCCTCCCTTCCTCCCCTTTCTCTCTCTTTGTATATGATAATGACTTAAATATATAAACTATTTGTGGAGGTTTCCTCACCCTTCTTGGCTAGAACAAGAAACTGCTTGGCAGTAAGAGTATGGAAAGAAAGATTCACTTTATAAAATCTGAGTCAGAAAACATTGATCATAATTGGCACACTGGATAGTTTGGGATTTACGTTAGGGATCATCTAGTATTTTAAGATAGCTGTACTTTTTTGAAGAAAAGCTTAAGGTTATGTTCTCTCTCTCTCTCCCCTCTTCCTTCCTTCCTCCCCCCCTTTCTTTTTTCTTTTCTTTTCTTCTCTTTTCTTTTCTCTTTTCTTTCCTTCTCTTCTTTTTTCTTTTCTTTTTCTCTTTTCTTTCTTTCTAATGAAAACATCTATTCCAATTCAAAAATTAAATCAATCATAGACTTGGGAATAAGAATGTAGGTTTGTGGGAAGAATTCTATGACATAAGTAGTAATTCACCTTAAGTTAGAAAGTCAAAACCCAAATGAGAGAGGAAGGAAAGATGGGATGAGCTATGACTTAAAATTTGCTTTACCCAGTGAAAATGTCAGAAAATGAGATCCAAATTCTGGGTTCCCTCCTCATTTCACCATCCACCCTGGATGTTATTTTTGGTTTTGTTTGTTTTAATGTTCAGACACTATAATCACAGAAAAAAGTACTGGGATCCTCAGAGGACTATCACTATGTTATAGCTATAATTGCAAAATAATTTGATTATGGTCTATTGACATAAATACAGTCATTCAATAATCACTGAGTGTCTGCTCTGTGCCACGTATGGAGCTACATAATAGGGATAGAAATTTAAACAAAATGGCTCACCCATCCTTTATCCTCAATAGGCTTCAAGTCTTTTTTTTATGATACTTGTGAATTAATCGGAAGACCAAAATAGCAAACTATTTCAGTTCTCAAAGTGATCACATCTTTCTGATCAGGCAATAATAATACAATAATTCCAGCAATTAGGCAATCCTTTCCTTAAAGGCAACTCAGGTTTTCACAAAGTATTATAAATAGATCTGGATGTGGAAAAAGTGTAATAATTAACATGGTATGGCACTTGAATTTTTATTGTGTGCTGAGGAGTTATTTGAGTATTAAGTGCAAAATACAAGCAGGTATTATAAGTATGTAAAGGAAGATTAGTGCAAGAGAAAGGTCAATGGACTGTTTGAGTTTAGGGGTTTATGTAATTCTATTACCCTAAGAATTCACCCTTCTTTTTCACTGCAGGTTGCCGTGAGGCAGTGAGAAACACAGGTCCAAATCTGAGATCTAACTCAACCACTTACTAGTTAGGGGACTTTGGATGTACAATGTCACATTATTTTGAATCTGAGTTTTCAGATTTTTTTGGAACAACGATGTGAGATCCAGCAAGTGAAAACACTTTGTGAACCTTAAAATTGAAAGGATTGTTAATATTAGTAGACAACCAGTTTGAGGATATTCTATATATGAGCACATCTTTCTGTGTTTGTAGAATCATTTACAATGCACAAATCTTCCTCTCAAATTTTTTTTCTATTTTCCCCTTTCCTCTAATGTTTGGTTAATTTTCTTAATTACCTTCTCCATTTCTCCATTTCTCTACTGCTACCTTCTCCATTTCTCTTCATTATATTTGTAAGTCAAAATTTGATATTAATCGTGACTGATGCACCTAATCACAGGGTTAATAATGAAAGTAAAATCATAACTTAATGTGCATTTTGGTGCAGTGGAGATCTCAAATCATGGAAAATTCAAATATATTTCTTCCTATTTACCCATATTTGAGTCTAATTAAAACAGCATTTCTATACGCATTAGATTTCCAATTATTATTTTTTCTGTTTTTTTAAAAAAATACTGGTATTGCAATACAATGCTTTTCATCAGTTTTTATTATAGAAATAGAATATTTTCCAAATATTTTGGAATACTGAGAACATTTGAAGGGTTAAATTAGCTTTATTGCCTAACCTGGGAACCAATCTCTACTCTCTCAGCATTTTGCTTACTTCTCTTATAGCATTTAGTGCACTCGTTTCGTAAGTTGAATGTTCATCTTCTACCTTAAAACTTATCCAGAATAGAAATTAAGTTCCCATCCTATCTAGATCATCAGCACTAATCCTAATGCCTAACAATTATGTTCAATATGTCTACACGATAAATTATTTGCATTGAAAATGTAACATTTATCTGTAAGTAGCTTTTCAATGATGTTTTTAAAAAGTATTTTTATAGGGGTGCCTGGGTGGCACAGCAGTTAAGCGTCTGCCTTCGGCTCAGGGCGTGATCCCGGCATTGTGGGATCAAGCCCCACATCAGGCTCTTCTGCTATGAGCCTGCTTCTTCCTCTCCCACTCCCCCTGTTTGTGTTCCCTCTCTCACTGGCTGTCTCTCTCTCTGTCAAATAAATAAATAAAATCTTTAAAAAAAAATTTTTTTTTAAAGTATTTTTATAAATAGAGGTCTTCCTATGGCTATTGTATATATGGGGATGTTCACATATGATAATCAGATTAGATTTACCAATGGCCCTTGAATTCTTATTGTGTTTAGCAGAAGCAATAGGGATTTACAGTGATACATTCATAATATCAAAATTAGTCAACTTTGTTAGCAATCTTGAGCATTTGCATAGATTATTTTAGTGCTATGGTAGAAACACCATATAAAAAACTTTGGTTGTATGAGAATATTAAAGTAAAATCTATCAAAATCCTAGATTACAAACTTTATTAAATAATATGAAAGTTTATTTGAAAAGGGGCACCTGGGTGGCTAGTTCAGTTAAGCATCTCACTCTTGACTTCAACTCAGGTCATGATCTCAGGGTCCTGGGATCGAGCCCCACGTTGGGCTCCCTGCTTAGTGGGGAGTCTGCTTCTCCTTCTGCCCCTCCCTCACTTCGTGCTCTCACATGTGCTCTCTCTAATAAATAAATAAAAATCTAAATAAAATTAAAAAAATCAATTTTGAGTTACCTTGCATATATGTGAAGAGTGTGTTTGCTGAGTATCTAAATATCATGGGCAAATTCAACTCTACCATTTCTTGCAACTCACAAACAAAAATAAAAGTTATTTTAAAATGCAGTATCAATACCAATAAAGGGGAAAAAGAAGGAAAGGAAATGCCTAAATTGAATTGGAACAGAAGTACATGGTTTCTTTTTTTCTGGAGAGAAAATTAGCAGTATTTACCAGATACCCAGAAGTAAGCACTCCATTGCCCTCCCAAAGATACATTCCTAGGAATCTTCCTTAAGGAACTAATTGAGGATGAAGGCAAATATTTATCTAATAAGATATTTTACAAAGCATTGTTTATAATGGAGAAAAATAGAATTTAGTTAAATGACCCTCCACAGAGGGATTAAGCAAATGATGATAAAGTCTACAATGGAAACCATACATTCAGTTGCAATGACATCATAAAATATTTAATTACATGAGTATGTCTATGTCTGTGTATGTCTGTGTATGATATGATATATGTATGAAGCAGTATGTATGATATGATATAATTTTTGCAAGAGGCTTCATTACATTAGGAAAAAAGGAAGTATAATATACATTTGCAGATGGCACCCTTCATCATTGGCCTTGATGTTATAGTCAAAATGGCTGTTAAGTGTAGATGTTTCATCTTACCCATGTACTTTTCAGGCATTCCTTTAACCACAGAACCTAATCTGTCTCTACACTTTCTATTCCTTGGTGATGAAGTAAGCACCTTCTAGGAAACCAGTACCCACATGGGTACTGGTAATCTCTTAGGCATGACCATCATTGCCATACACTTGCTTTGACTTTGTTCTTAAAAATGTTTTGAAGAAATTTGAATTTTCCAGAAATTACCTGGAGAGACAAAAAATTAAGTAGTTTAAACATTAACTGAGATCTATTTAAATTATTGCTCATCATTACTTAAATGAGAGTACTAAGGCCCAAAAGCACAAGGCATAGAACAAAAAACATTTGAGAAGGTGATAAAGTAAGAAAAATGTAAAAAAAAAAATACAACATCTTTGTTTTACTTCTATAAAATTTTGTCTCAATGTCAACAAATTGTGACAGGATATAATTTTGGTAAAGTTTCCAATGTCACTATTTGTTTAGTCATTCATGAAAACCAGGGCACTATTTAGGGTATATCATTTTATAAATGAGCATCATAATTTTTACAGTTCAGTGTTTGGCATGGTGCATTGCCATTAGAGACTTGGCTGAAGAATGCAATATTTCAGTTTGATTTCAGTTTGAAGTCACCCAGGTTATTTTAGTATAGCCAAAACAGATTTTTTCTAACATTTTTATCCTCTAGATCTTACATTTACTTGTTAAAGACTCTATTGAGTGCTTACTACAAAAAGTGAAGTACTGTACTTCCCCAATACTGGACATCTACCTGTCCATTCTTAGAGGCACCAGGGTGGCTCAGATGGTAGAGCATGCAACACTTGATCTTAGAGCTGTAGGTTCGAGTACCACATTGGGTGTAGAGATTAATTGAAAATAAAATCTTTTAAAAAATTAACATTCTTAGTTCCACAAAAATTAGAACACTTTGTGGAGGGAGATGCTGGAACATCTCGTCAATGAAAACCATCAACTGGCTCTGAATCAGAAAAAAAAAATTCTCTCTATTTAATCAGTAATTGCTCTGGATTTTTCTTCATTGATCTTTATGTGGAAAATGCTCTCACTGAGCTAATCTAATGCCAAGTCTGTGATGTAAGATGCTTTTATTGCTTTGACTTTGTTGTAATATGAGGAAAGAACAGCTACTTCTGAATTCTGAAGGAGGCAGTATGTAAGCTTCCATAAACACGGATGATGTTCCTGATAAAATGGAAATGTGCTTAGTCTTAAGTCAGGTAATGATGGAGGCACTTATGTTGTCAGGTGGCACCGAATCACACAGCTTTCTCTTTTTAAAAATGGTCTTCTCATCCAAAGGCCGAGAGGCCACGCAACATTTATAAAGCATCTACTATGTGCCAGAAACGATGCACAAGGAGCTGACAGTGCAGACATGAAGGAGAAGATCCTTATTCAAAAGAAGCTCTTATAAAGCTGGAGAGATAAAATAAGTAATTTCGATAATGAGATTTTTTTGTTCTATTAGAGACATGAGGATAGAACAGATACTTCTACCTGGGAAGGGCTTGAGACATCTCCACTGAGGTGCTAAAGAAATTGGGGGAAGGGAATGGAAAGAACTGGCATTTCAGGCTACAGAAATCACACGAGCAAACCACCAGTGAGAAGTTCTACCTGGTAGAAAGTAAAGGCTCTGCAAGACTCACCCAAAGTAAACAGCAATGAAGCCAAAGACAATCCTATAGTTGCTAGAGGTGTCTGGAAAAGCCTACGTTTATCTTCCCTGTTATGTATCGGCTCTATCTGCTTACTTCTGTTGCTGAGTTCTCCCTGAGGGTTGGAAAGTCTTTCATGTGTATCACATGTTTTTTTCCAGGTTTCCTCTCCCCCCACTTTAGTACTACATTTCTGGGGATGGTTGCTGGTTTAAGTTGTCTTTCCTGCTCAATGGTGTTTTCTCTGCTAGCTTTGCTCGAGGTTGTGCCAACTACAGTTAGGCTGCTTCTTAATTATATTCTTAATCTGTACAGGCTTATAACAGAAAGTCTTTGGCTCTAGGCTGCAAGAAGAGAGAATGTAAGAGCAGCAAATAATACACAAAATGAAACCATTCATAATTGTTTAAAAAAAATGGGAAAGCTAGCAGCTGCTCAATTCCAATTATTTCTGTTATCTGCAGAATTTCTTACCGAAGGCAAGAATAATCACTATACTCAGCAGCTTGGGAAATACACTCTTATGTAAAACACAGGCTCCATAAAACTGCAAAATCACAGGAAGTTTAGATGTACTTGAATACAGGGAAAAACTGAGACTGGGGAAAAACTGTGTCTGAGGTTGCCTTAAAATAGTAATATTTCCAGAAGGTTTTTGGTATTCACAGATATTCATTCATCCCTGCACTGTGTTACTGAAGATTTTATTAGCCCCACTTCATAGATGAGGAAACTAAAGCACTCAGCATGTTCAAGTTCATATAGCAATTCTGCAGCTGAAATCAAGAACAGAATTCTGATTTTCCAGTTCCCAGGCTCATGATTTATTCCCCTGTGTCACAGCTCTTGTTTTTCCCACACTGCGACCTACCATGTGGCAGCCACAGCTGAAGTCAATGTCTGAATATTCTTGTGTTATGGCTCTTTACTTACATAAATGTAATGCGATATCACTATTTCCCCTGTTAATATGGATGTTGTCTCTGTTGGGAACATCTCTCTTTATCCATCTTCCAGGAATACTTTTCTAGTAAGATATAATATCTTGTAATCCTTGACTTTCAGATGATGGGATACTCCCTCAAAAATTTATTTTTCAATTTTATATGACAGATATTTGCCATTGCTTTCTTTTATGGGCTAGCCTCAATGAATCTATGTCAGAGAGTTTGTTTGTTTGTTTTGTTTGTTTCAGTAAATATAAGAGTATTCCTATTCAGCTATTCCACCCACTAACCTTTTCCATCCACCCACTAACCTTTTTCCACCCAACCCTATATCTATCTATCTCTTCCTTTAGCCAAATAGTCACTCCATAGTGTACTATGTGCGAGGCACTATCGTGGGTGCTATGAAGAAGATAAACATTCAGCCGCCGAATTCTTTATTGCATAAGCTAACAATCTGATAGGTTAATCAGGACACTCATTTATTAAATTATTCACTCATTCCACAATTTTTTAGTGAGCAGCTTCCTGTGCTAGATAATAGGGAATAAATAAATACTGCCTTTGTCGATCAGACTCCATGAATGAGTGAGGAGCTACTGTATTATTGCTTAGTTAAAATAGGAAGAGTATTAAGGGAATACATAGGAGCAACACCTTCTATGGAGGCAGAAAGGCCTCTTGAAAGAATTACCTGATACCTAAATCATGACTATGAGTTAGCCAGATAGAGGAAGAAAAGAGTGTTCTAGGAAGAAGAAACATAAAGGTCCTGAAGAGAAAAAAAGCTTATCACATTTGGAACCTTAACAAAGTTTAATAAGACTATTTCTGGAGTGTGAAGAAGGGGACTGGTGAGAAACAGGTAAAGAAGCATAGAATGAATGGTAGCACCTTGTAGCACAGACTATTGAAGATATTAGAGCTCTTCAAATATCCTTAGTTGTTTGTTTTTAAAACATTCTCCATCTCCTTGGTAGAGAAAAGCTTAGATACCAGTAGTTCTCCAAATATTCTCAGGACCAGCAGAATGAGTGTCTCCTGGGAACCTTTAAAAATGCAAATTCCTGGACATTACCCCAGAGTTACTGAGTCAAAAACTATGGAGATGGGGACTCACCAATACATGGTTTCACAAGCTTTTCAGATGATTCCACCTGAACTTGAACTTGCGCACTCAAGTTTGAGAACCACTAGATTAAAGAGGAACAAGATTGGAGGAAGAGAGACTGTTTAGGAGATTGGGGCAATATCATGTAAGATTACAGAAATAATTACAATGTGAGCTAGATGATTCAGGTGTCATGGCAGAGGCACAGGCCAACTGCCATATTTGTTCAGAGGAACAGGTAAGTCTATATAAGGTAGGCTTTTTAGGGGAGAGGTCGTTTGAGCTGAAGCTGTGGATTTTAACTCTTGATTTACTATCCTATGTGTTACTTTTTTTCTAACTGTATTTCTGAACATAGTTTTGAAAAAAATTTAATTGTCACACTACTAGCTCTATATAGTGACTACGGAGTAATTCAACTTAGTGAATAATTTCTCACTGAGCATTGTATTACAAAAAACTTCAATGGACTCATGTCAATGGACTCAAACACTTGTATACAATGGATTCAAACACTTGTATACAGTATTGATAAAATTCACCCAATAAAAAGAAATACTTTGTGGGCCATTTTTAATACTGAACCTCTTTTTTTAATTGTTCATATATAATCGAAAAATGATGATTTTTGTAGCTTATAAAATTATATACACGTATCCATGTATATGTATACGTGTGTATGTGTGTGTGGATACGTGTATATAATATTCTTGTCTTTAGAATTTGCTGGATATTTATATATGTGTGCTAGAGAAATTAATTGTAACATAACTTGAACATAGCATGTCTGTTTTTTTTTTTTCCTCCCTCCCTCTCTTCCTTCCTTTTCTCCTTCTTTCTATCTCTTTTGAGCTGTGGCCAATTAGATCATAAATCCTTAAGGAGAAGCTAGTTTCTTTGACCATATAGCCCAGAATTGGTGCGAAGTCATAATTAACATTACATGCTATTCTTTTTGTGTATAGTCAAATGGAAACTTTGCAAAGTTTGCTTTTCTTCATTTCACATATTTTCTAGCTGGCCTGCCAAAATAGAATCTACTTTTTGTTTTTTATTCCATCGACTTAGCACTTATTTTAATAAACATTTCTGACATTTTTTAATGCCTCGTTATACTTGATTTGTTATAAGTAGCATTTGCGATATTTAACTCTAGAAATAGTGATACTAAGGTTTCAGTGGTCCAAGTCAAAAAAAGCCCTGGAACTTAATTTTTGTATATGTATTGTGTATGTATTTAATTTTCTTTCAGTATAAATGTTATTGTATAAAATAAGGCCAGTGTAAAATGTTCAGAAAAATCCTGTAAGGATTAATAGTAAGAAGGCTGAACAAAGCATGAACTTTGCCAAGTCTTTTAAAAAGCCAGCTGTATGCATCTGCTTGTTAGCATGTAGCGTTATTCTAAGCTGGGAATTGTGTACACTTCACAGTGTACATGGGCCATTTGTCCTGGGAACATATTTTATGACTGCCAAAACTAAACAGAGTTAGCCAGTTCCCGTGAGAGGAACATGATGGTTCTGAAACAAAAGGGGAAAAACTGAAAATAGAGGACAATTCTCATTGTTAGGGTGGGAAATGAACTGGAAACAGAAGAAAAAAAATATGAATCAAATCAGTTAAACTACTTTCAAAACTTTGTTTTTTCCAAAACTTTCGAATTTAATGATATTAATAGTGACAAAATATCGCAGGGTACTATTTTTATTTTAGTAAATACCTTGCTAAATAACATGTTTAGGGCATTTAAAAAATGGTGTATGACATTCAGTGATGTAGTATATCAGACTATGTTCTAAATAAAAATCTTACTATTCAGTTTAAAACTTAAATTAAAACTTTGAGTTGCTCATTTATGCTAAAAATAGAATCAATCCTAGATCATCTTTTATTACATATTGGTTAGGAATAGGTTCAGATGATTACAGCAAAAACAAACAAACAAACAAACAAACAATAACAGAAAGACCCAGACAGCTGAGGCCTAAAGAAATAAAAGCCTAGATATGTAGTCCGAAGTATTCAGCCCTTGGCTGCAATGGCAGCTCCATTAGGTCTTCAGGACCTCAGACTTCATTCAAGCTCTAGGCATGGCTTCCCTCAAGTGTTACTCTCCTCCCTCAAGAAGACTCTGGAACTCATAAATTATTCCAGACAACAGGATGGAATAAGCAAGAAACAAAGGTATCCTCCCCTTCTCATATGAAAATATTTTCATGCTACCTTTCCCAGATTGATATATTTTACATAGCTGCAATCACATTATATATATGGAATGTTGTGCTTTTTTATCCATAATTTTTTTCACACCCACCATTCTCACTGCAATTCCCCCTTCATACTCTTTTGAATGGGTGTCCCTAATTATTTAACTTGCTCCTTATCCTTGGACATTTTTTGGCTCTGTTTTCCCTTGTATAAATAAAATGAAATGTTTTCCTACAAAGAGCTGTCTTAGGTGTTATTTTCAAATGGGTGACTCTTACAAAATGGGAATAATAGAACAAAGTATGCAAATATTTTCATAGTACAGTACTTGAAACATATTGCCAAATTATTTTTCAAAAGGATAGTACTAATTTACTTTGCTATCAGCTAAGTATGATTTACTTTACCATTGTTATTATGCTCTCCAAGAACATTAGATGTTACAGTTTTTAATGGTCAATTTAATAGATGAAAAATTGTACCATCTGCTTTTTTTCTAATTCTATTTATTGCTTCTTATTGAGATTGCAGGGTTTTCAATATGTTGGTTTACTAAGTGCACTTTCTCTCGAGGGACTTGACTAATGGTATTTTTTACCTAATCATTGGAGCACTTTTTTCCAATTTTACAATAAATTTATATTTAAAAATACAACCTTTTTTCATGTTTGTTGTAAATATTTTTCTAGATATTTTTACCATTTTAGAAATTTTACAGTAGTTTAGAATTTTTATATAGCTAAAGGTTGATTATTTATTTTAGCATTTTTTTCTGTTGCTTCTATGCTTAGGAAACTTAGGTATTTTCAGCTTACATTTTCACTAGCTCTTCCCTCAGACAGTTGATGAATACTTAATTTTCTTTTTTTTTTTTTTTTGGTGACAGTTTAGATCATATGGAATTTTGTTGCATAGCGTATAACATGGGTCAAATTGCTTTATCTATTTGCTATTGGGTTAACTTAACAACCTTTAGAGAAGGTTTTAATTTTAATATTCCTTGTTATTTTCTTGTATCATATTCTTCATGCATTAAATGTTTATGTAGAATAGAATTCAATTAGAATTGTTTAAGTCATGTGCTCACTCATTATTTATTTTTGATTCACTCATTCATTCAGCAAGTGATTAACTGAATGTCTTCCTTGTAAGCTAATGCTAGATATAAAGTAGTAGATAAGACACGGTTTTGATTCTTACAGAAGTTACATATTTTCAGATGGATAACCTAAATATATAGATTATAATTCACAGTACAAGACCTTGAACAAAGAGTGTCATGATGTAAAAGCTCAGCATTTACAAATCAATTTTCCATGTATTCTGTTTAGAAAAAAAAAAAAACATGTCTCATCATTAGAAAATGTCTATCATGGATTTCCACTCAGATGATGGAACAATAGGAACAATGATTGAAGAAAAAAGCACCTGTCTCACTGACAACATGCCAGAATGAGTACTTTCATTTTACTAATAAAGATGATGGATTTGAACTAATAAACCAAGGACTCTTAGATGATTGAACTGTTTTTCCTCATCATATCCCGTAGTGACAGTGACCCCTCTCCTGAAACGTGTCAGAGAGTCACTGTTGCACTGATGGCAGCCTTGAAAGGCTTCCTCAGAGGCCCCCCAAAATATGTTTTCTCTTCCCTGTGCAAATTCCTCCCAATCACTCATAATTCCTTGGACTTGACCTACTTTAACTGTTGCCTCCTTGTCTGATTATAAATGGAAACACCTATAAATAGTTTCACATAGACTACCTCGAAGAGGAAAATTTAAGGATAATTGTTAGAAGTGAGTTGGGAGAGGTGGGTGGGAGATGGGTAACTGGTGATGGGCATTAACGAGGGCAAATGATGTGATGAGAACTGGATGTTATATGCAACTGATGAATAAAGGAACTCTACCTCTGAAACTAATGATTTGTTATGTTAATTAATTGAATTTAAAAAAATTAAATGAAAAAAAGAAGTGAGGGAATGTGGTTGTTACACAATATCATGTGTAGAGTACTTACAGAATTTATTTCAAGCTTAGTGAGAGAATGAAAGTTTTTGCTTATTATCTTTGATGAGTAGATAGTAGAACAAATATACCAATAATAAATTCTTATTTTTTAAGTGAATTTTTATCTTAGGAAGTTTTAAAAACTTGAACCACCCATAATCAGAATATACCGTTAAACAGAAATGAAAAAATTACTATAATTGGCCCAACTTTCATAGTGGACCATTTGGTCTTGTGTTTTAAAATCACTAAAATATGTGCTATTCTAATGAACAAATTCCATCTCTAGGAATATTTTCCAAGGCAATATTAACAGGCATGCAAATATTTATTTATAAGATTTTCATTAAAGTTTTATTCAAAATGCACAAAAATGGCTACATATTTAAATTGTTTCATTCAAGTAATAAAGTAATATGATGATGTTAACATGACAATCTGGAAATATATATATATATATTACTGGTAAGGAAGGGTGTTTATGTTTTATTTTTATTTTAGCTGTTGGCAAATTATAAACATTTGTATAACAATTGTTATACATATATGGGTGAAGTGTCTAAAACATATACACCAAAATATATACACCAAAAATAATTTACTCTGTATAATTGCATTACAGAAGATCCTATTTTTTCATTTCTAGCAGTTCTCTAAAATTACACAGTGATCAACTCTGCATGCAAATCAAGTCTTTCTTTTTATTCGTGTTCATTGAGTATGGGACAAAGTTGCTCTTATAAATGACCAATAAGGCTTAGAGGAACATAAAATGATCACAATTTCTCTCAGCCTACATTAAAAAATACTTTCAGTTTTTATTAATTCTATTTTTAATTAGCTTTTCTTTATGCATATATTATATGATTAGGAAAAGTGATATAATACTATCTAAATGATTGTGAATCATAGCAGGTGATTATAAGCCAGTCTGTATTAGGGTATGAGTATGCTGGTGTTAAAAATTATTGGCTTTTGGATTCTGTCACTTCGAAATGACTATATGATTCATTTAATTATTCAATAACAGTTTTCTTTGAATGTTGATAATTGCTAATTTATTGAACCATTGCCTTTGTATAAAATGCAGCACTGCAACTTTAAACTAAGAAAAAATAAGAAACAGAAGACCTGTTTCTTGGGAGTTCCCATTGGCCAGGTATGTGTGCTAAGCATTTAGCTGAGAAATGTTTAAAATCACATCAGTGCATATCACAATGCAAATATGCAGCTGTTAGCCCTTTATCTATAAAAGAAGAATGCCTCTCTGGGAGTAAAATGTTATAAATTCAAATTAGTTTATCCAATGTTCAATCTCACTTTTATTTTTATATCAGTGAAGAGCAATTTTGAGGGCAATGAGTTATTTTGCTGTATTTTTATCAGTTTATCTTTACTCAAACTATACTTAACTTTAAAATCAAATCTATTTCATTGAATTTTTAAAGTTAAAATTTGGTACATATATTATTAAAATCCATAGAACTATCAACTGGCCACTCTGTCAGCTAAAATTTTTCTTTAAGAATAACACCCTTTTTTTCTAAGGACTCTGTAAGTGAGATAAGGCCCTAGAGTGTTTTTCCTCCCAATTCTGTTCCTGTGCTTATTATATAAAGTATCTAGACTTGCCTCCTGTTTCATTTAAAATGCATTTCCATTGAGCTGTTGAGATAACCTGGATCAGTCTCAATCAGATAAGGCAGATGGAATTTTAAAAATGTTTATAGTGTTTATTTACGCTATTAAAGCACCTCTGCAATTTCAAAACTGGATTTGTAAGCTAGGTGCCACAGCCACAGCCCATCTCATCTATATGCTCTCACTCTTTTTGAACGGTTTGTCTGGGGAATGCTGCTAATTTATCTCCCTTTGGACAACTGGCAGCCCTCAATGTAAAGAAAGATCCTGTGAGAGTTGATGGTGGAGGTAGAGGAGGGGGAAGATCAGCTGTAGGAGACTCAGATTTATGCTACTTTTGACTCTGTATGATGTGTACAATCTAAAAAATTTGCTGGCCTAGTACTAGCTATTTATTCAGAGGAGAGATGATGGGAACCTGGCAGGCTGTGCAGGAAACAGGCAGCTGAGAAGAGGGGCGTGAAGGCTCCCAACCTGGCGTTGCTGACTGGTGTCCTCACAGAGAACCCAGCAAAGGGGATTACAGCCCTGCGCCAGGCAGATGGGATCTGTTAGCCTCCGTGGACTCCAACAATAGATCACAAAAGAAAGCTGCCTCCGTGTTCCCAGACGGTGAATGAGATGACTGCAGGGGCTGCAGGCCCTGCATGGATTTGTAAAGCAGGAGGGAGGGATATCTTTAATACGGCTCAACTCAGACTTCTGTCATCATCTTGGGCTAGAAGCTCTGAATTTGGGCAATTCTTTCCCCTTTTCCTCTCCCCTGTATTCAATTCCTACAAAAAATTTTGTTTTCATGATATTTTTATTTGTTCATCCATTTATTCTTTCCTGAACATTTACTGAGTGGCCAATATATACTAGGTAAAATACTAGACCTAAGGGGCAAAACAATGTGCCCTACAATCTAGTAAAGAAAGCAAACATATAAAAATACCATAAAAAATAGAGAAAAAGCAATTAAGTTGTACTGACTCTAAATCCAATGTTCCCTAGAAACCGTAACTATACCCCTCAGCCTGTGTTTCACTTCTTTGTCAACAATGATGCAGAGTGAGGTGTTAGTGACTCCTGGTCATTAGGCAGTTTCCTTGGAACAGCCTACATTTTCTTGACCATTGTTTGAGAAAATAGTTATTTGACAAGTTTTATTTTTCATTTTAATATTTAGAAGCTTGTAAAAGAAAGTTGAAATATGTCATAATAATATATACAAATCAACATACAAGATGATGGAGGATATCATTCTCCTAATTTTAGAGATGTTCCTTGCTATATGAGCATCAGAGTCAGGGAAGGATGACATTTCCCATTAGAGAGGACAGAACAGTTGTGCATGAGGAATAGATGGAAAGGCATGGAAGAGAGTGTGCATGGGAGTTGTACACAGAGGTTGGGTGCAATCTCAGTTCCTAAGAAATTAAACTTTGCAGATGGAAGAAATGTCTCCAGATGAATTTAAGAAGTCAGGCAGAATTAAGTGCCCTATAAATCCTTAAAATTTCTCCCAGAGAAAAACCCACAGTAAAGATATAAATGATCGTTCAGACTTGTTGGACTGGCATTTCCTTAATGTAAATCAGTACAGATATTAGGCTACAGGTCGGCTGAGCTGCATGCAGTGACACAGACATTGATGACATTCTACTGCCTGGGAGGAACAGTGGTTTGGAAGTTAGGACACTTGAGTCACATATCAAATTCTGAGCAAGCCATTTTCTCTTCCTGGGTTTGTATTCTCATTAGAAAAAATCTCTAAAGAAAATTTCAGTTGTCACAGATAAGGAGAAAGAATGATTGCTGGGGAACTTAGGTCAGGGCTTCGCTGGTGTGTGTGTTCTCTAATTTTAATCTTTTGAAATGTTCTCCTTATAAGCAGCATATCTGCACAGAAAACACCCAAATGGAATCTTTGCCCATGTGCCCTGGAAGCTAGGAGTGGCCAGCTGAATAGCCATTTGTTCATTACACAAAATTCCAGTAGGAAGACATGACAGCTGGCAGGTGGAAGACAGCCTCTCTTCTAGGAATGTGGAAAGAACACAAACAAGAGAAAGACTTGAGCCTAGTCTTTTTTATTCTGACCTTGTATTATTATTCCCATCAAATACATTTCCACTATGACAGTAACAACAGTATTCTTCATAGAAACTGTACTAAGCCAGTCTCATGTTGCCATGAAAACGGAAAGATTTGAGATGTAACGAAAGAGACTCATGCTCACTGAGAGCCCATGTTATGGATGGACGCCATTTTAGCCATTTATTCTGTAAGATGCTTTACTTACATCTCATTTAATCCTTAAAACTACTACTCCATGAGACAGGAGACATGTATTATCCATATTTTGACAGATGAGAACATAGCCTAAAGTCCCAGTGCTTATAAGGTCAGAAGTAGTGTAGAAAGACTACCTTCTGACCCTCAAGCCTATGTTTATTTGTTCGTTTGTTTTTTCCATTCCATTGTTTTTCACATAATAGTTACCTTGTCAGTACCTGTGGTATCATAGACACTATGAGCTAAATAAAGGAAAATTTCATTAGGATGTTATACGGATTACAACTATTATGCACCTATTAGTCAGATATTACAGTTTGGTTGATGAAATGGCACATTTTCTTTATGGAACAATAAGAATAATCTATTGTTATGCAATCATAGGTAAATATATATGTTTATTGAATAAAAAATAAGATTTTCATATTGGCCAGATGTAAAGTTATTTAAGAATTATTCTTGAACTTATTCCAATTTATTATCCTAAATGAACCCACAGTTATTTTTATTATTTTTTAAAGATTTTATTCATTTATATTTGAGAGAGAGAGTACAAGCATGAGTGGGCAGGGTCAGGTGGGGGAGAAGCAGGCCCCCCATCAAGCAGGGAGCCCGATGCAGGGCTCAATCCCAGGACCCCGGGATCGTGACCTGAGCCCAAGGCAGATACTTAATGGACTGAGCCAACCAGGTGCCCCTCCACAGTTATTATTTTTAAAACCATACAATCCAATAAATAAGTATATAGAGTGGTTTCCTCCATCATCGGGCTTTGAGATGGAGGAGAGACAAATCTCTATATGATTCATCTCTATGTCTCTAAGGCTTTGCCCTGGAATCTGGTGATAAATATTTTATTTTCTTAAAGATAGAGGTGATAGTAAGGATAAGAGTGTATATATTTTATATCATTTTTCTCTTAAATATATTTAAAACAATGTCCATTGAGAACAATATGCTTGATGAATAGCATCTCACATTAGGCAATAGTATAACAGTTTTAAGAGTGGCTTACAAGCCTGGTCAGGCTGCCTGGGTTTAAATCCCAGCTCTGCGATTTACCAGCTGCATGACCTTAGGCAAGCCTCAGTGTTCCTTACCCTGTGATATGGGTTGATAATTGAAACAACTTCTCAGTGTTTTTGTGAGGATAAAATGACTGATGCAATCTATTCAGTTAAGTGACTAAAACATAGTAGGTATCGATAAATATTTAATGTTATTATTAAGTGAAAAAAATAGCTTTAGATTCACTAGTCCCCACAGAAATGTCTCATCCTACACTATCAAAAAGGTATAGAGAAGAATATTTTTAGCCTGATCCAAAAGATCATATTCTGCCCGTATTTTTCTGAATCCCATTTCTGAAAAAGAAACCATAGCAAGAAGAAGAAAAAGGGATTAAAGCATACTTCAGGGAATAACATACTTTCTCATTACTATTCCTTCTCACTGTTTTCTAATTCAGCCTCTAAGCTGAACTGAAACCCCAACCCTCCTCCAATCTTTTGATCAACTCAGAGTTTAATCCTTTCCATTTTAGCTGGATTTGCACTAAGAAGAGACTGTTGAATTATAGAAGACAACTCAATCTTCACTAAACATTAATGTCTTTGATTTTTGGTTTTCTTTTCTTTTCTTTTTTTTAATTTCAGGGGATCCTCATGTCAAAATATCTTTCTGGAATTTATGAGAGGATAAAAAGTAATATCCAAAAGAAAGATTGTCTATCAAAAGTGATGCAGAGGTAAGTAAATCTTCATGAACAAAAACAAACTACCCTGCTTTTGTGTTAGATGTAAAATACTGTCATTATCTCTTTATAAGAACCTCACTTTTGACAATGAGGAAATAAAGTACCCAAGAAAACATTTTCCTGACTAGAGCTTTTTATATAAATAAATATATTGCCCCTTTCCTGTCCTTCTCCACCAGTGTTAAACAATGGCCACTTAGAAAGGAAATGATGTCAACACCCTAGTGATAAAAATCAAACTGCACTGGAGAAAACACAGTGAAACACAACAGAAAAAAACCACAGCTTTGTAACCTCTGTAGTTTGTCATGGTAACTCCATGAAGAGCAGTCAATTATTAAATTTAAAGCATGCTTCCACTACATCCCCACCTGAGTTTATTATGGTTGTACAGCTTTAATATATTCATTTTCAGCAAAACAACTAAGAAATCCAAAGGAATAGGTAAAAATCAATTGTCTTTGGCAAATAGAAGTTATAGCCTTAAATGGATGTAACTCTCTTTTGATTAAATCTTAAAATTTGACTGGCATCCCAACCCCTTTCATTGCTATCCATTCTGGGAAAGGCTATTTCAGCAGAGTTTATGGAATGATTGTGGGAAATATCTTGAAGACCATTTATCAATTTAATGATACTGAATAAATGCTTGGCAGAACATTCAGACTATGGATAAAAGATAGTATAAAATATGTGAAGAATGATCCCATACCTGTAGCAAATTTGCAGTGTTAGAATTTAATGTGTTGCAAATCAACCTTATTCTCAGGGAAGTGATTTCTCCCGTGGATGTTCTAGTTCTTCCTGAATAAGCATATATCTGGATGACCTGTTTGCCAGCTTGAAGAACCATGAAGGTCAAATATCTCTTTAGTCTTTTAAATTAATGTCTTACTTCCTCTCCAAATCAACTGCTCTTGTGCAAACTATTTCGAAGAATAAACTATTATAATAGTAATAGATTTTATATATTTTGCCATCAGAATTTCTTAATTGATTATTAACCAGATGTGGGGATTATAGGAAGCCCTCCATTATATCTGCATTTAAATATTTAAAGCCTTTTATATAAGTGTTATAACAAAGCAGAGCTAATCCTGGTAGTCATTGCGTCTTTCAGATAAGACAATGATGTCCTGAACTGTTCCTCAGTGCTATGAAGGGAGGAGAAGGATATTGTTTAAAATGGATGGTGTCATCAAATCACCAGAAGCAAGATGCCACAACCCAGTCCAACTCCCATAGCTCCAAAGGAAATGTGAAATGCTTTCCATGCCAGAACTCTCAGTTCTTCATTTCCCCTGATATCAAAGGTCTTATTTTAATCAAAGACCAGGCAGCATGGACTCAGTCACCACCACAATTTGAGAACTCAAGGAAGCAGTAAAGCTGAAAAGATCACCCTATAGGGAGCTCCATGTGCTCCTTTCACAAAACCCTCTTCTTTCTAGCAGTCCCAGGTTGCACAGAGTCTAAAGTCACAAGTTCTCAAGGAAAAAATAGAGTGGAATATTAGTCCTTGAAATGATTTTGTAGATTCCTCAGCTGCCAGAATGTTCTCTATAAAGAGACCAAGGTGCAAAATAATAACAGTAATAATAATACACAATAATTACTTATTCTGTTGTCATATTCCAAGTAGATTTAGTCTATTCAATGAATGAATGAGCAGATTAAATAAAGAAAAAAAAGAAAGGCTTAATCCATGTCTTATTCTGAGACTGAACTCAGTATGTTTTCTAGTTTACTATCTTGCTTTTACTTTCTTGAAGAATTTGTTAAATCAACATTTAATTGTTTAACTATAGTCTCATAGTTAGAAAGAAAGACAAAAAAAGACATCAATATTAGGTTTGTGTCTCAGTTATGGCTGTTAAGTTTCAAATCAGAAAAAATTTGAATCTCAACATAATACCAGAAAAATTGGAAGGGATGAAGACAAGCTCAAAAGGATTCTGAGACAATTAACTCAGGCAAATAAAAAGCTCAACTGCACTGTACCAGTTTTTATTTTCTGAGTATCTTCATTAACTTTATCAATTTTGGAGGTATTCATAAGGAATCAGCTTGCATGCTGCTATTATGACAAGACTAGAACCCTGAAATTCTTAGGACAAATTTACTGCATGAATTTCCAGGAGACTTTTTAATTTATCCCTAGAGACTTTAAAATTAAGGAGGGATATTAAGGATGACTTTCAGTTTTTTTTTTTCCTTCCAAAACTACTTGGAAATACTCCTTGGATTATATAAAATTTATTTTTATAATAATCCTGTGGCAACCTGAAACATGGAAATGACATAACTCGAGATAGACTAACTGCTAAAGGAAGGAAGAAAGAAAATAACTATAAAGTGATAGAGCCAAATAATGAAGTCATACAATTCCATGATTTGAGATTCTACTTGAATTTGGAGTCTGATAAACCTGAGCTGAATTGCATTCCAGTTACCGGCCAGCCCTATAGTCTTAATCCTCAGTCTGCATCTATGCCTGTGGATGAGAGGCAAAAATCATTATATTTGTTGTGTGGATTAATATAACAAAAGAGACTGCCAGATAAAGTGCTAGATTGGCTAAATTTTATTTTATGGACTTTATTATTTTTCTGCTACAGAGACTCTGTCAGTGGGCAAATATCGTCTGACCGTGCGTGCGTGAGCATAGACAGCGAAGACAAAGCTGTAGAGCAGCACTCTGAGAACTCGTTTCGCAGGTAATATTTGAAAGATTTTAGGAATTATCTTAGGAATTTACTGGTAGTTATATGAACGAAGGGAAACTGGCATTTCTTCCAAATCAAGCAAACATTCTAATTTTGAAACAAAACACCATGATCAATTCAGACAGAGAGAAAGAAAGAGAGCGTGGGGGAAAAATATATGTAAGGATACATAAGAACCTGGTCAGGTTGCCTCTGGGAAAGAGGAATGGGGGACAGAAAGTGGGAGAAGACATAATTTTCACTTTTTTCTCTGTTATGGATGGAATGTTTGTGTCCCTCCCAAATTCATATGTTGAAAGCCTATCCCCTAATGTGATGGTATTAGGAGGTGAGACCTTGGGAGGTAATTAGGATTAGATGAGTTCATGATGAAGCCCTCATGAATGGAGTTAGTACCCTTACAAGAGTCATGAGAAAACTGGCTTCTCCCTTATGCTCTCTGCCATGTGAGGATACAAAGAGAAGTTAGCAGTCTGCAACCCTTAGGAGGGTTCTCATCAGAACTGGACCATGCTGGGGTGCCTGGGTGGCTCAGTCAGTTAAGCGTCTGCCTTTGGCTCAAGTCATGATCCCAGGATCTTGGATTCGAGCCCCACGTCGGGCTCTCTGCTCAGAGGGAACCTCCTTCTCCCTCTCCCTGCCTTCTCTCTGCTGCTCCCCCCTGCTTGTACTCTCTCTCTCTCTGTATCGAATAAATAAAATCTTAAAAAAAAAAAAAAAAAGAACTGGACCATGTTAGCACCCTGATCTGAGATTTCCAGTCTCTAGATATGTGAGGAATAATGTCTGTTTCTATAAGCCACTCAGTCTATAGTACTTTGTTATAGCAGCTCGAACTGATGAAAAAAATCCTTTTATATATTTGTATTTTGGTATTGTGTGTGTACACACAATTGTGTACAGTTGTATATGCTTTGCTAGGCCTTGGATGGGGAAGTAATGGGAAGAAGTTATAAAAGAGCCTATAGCAATGGGTAAGATACAGAGCTCTCTGTGTCCTAGATTACAATGAGTGGAAAAGACAGAAACATATTTAAACAGCCACATAAGGCATCATGAAATAGATTTTATAAATGCACATAACATTTATAAATGCTATATGATGTGGAAGAAGGAAAGATTTTTTTTTGCATGTAGGAATATTTGAGAAGGTGTCTCTTGGGGAAGGTGTTATAAGAAATAATACCTGAAGCATATCTATGGATTGAAAGGACTTTCAGACAATAAAAGCAGCTTGAGTCAAGGGGCAGAGTTTGGAGAGGTCAAGATGTTTAGACTGGTGGGGTGCTAGGCTACCAGAGAAGGGCAGCACATTAGGAGACCCATCAAGAAAGAGCCAAAGCAGATTAGGATTTGAACATCGTGTTAAGGACTCTGAACTTTTTCCTATGAGAAATGGAGAACATTTGAAGATCTTCCACCCAAGTTCACATGTTCAGATGATAACTTTATAAAGGCTGGATTGGCATGAAGGACATGCTGGATTGGCATGAGGGGTATAAAGGCTGGATTGGCATGAGGGACAACTCAGGACAGTGAGACAGGAGGAGGCTGTTGGGAAGGTACACGAACGTTAGCCTCCTTTATATGAAGCATGGCTCTGACTGTTAGAACAGAAGTAATAAAAAGTGGGCTCACCTGTAGGGACAACTCCGAAGCAGACACACCCCATGCCTCTTTTCACATATTTTGAATCTGGAATCTTTGTTAACATCCTGAAAAGAAACACATCTGGCATTATTTAAGTGGAGAGGTAATTCAAAAACAACTGCCTGGTTCTGTTAACCAGAATTATGCCAGATGTCATGGCTATTTGAATCAATAAAAAATACCAGTTGAGATGTTGCCCCTTTAAGAGCTTCAGGCTAGACCATTTTCACTATTCACATGAAGATTTTTTTTCCCAATTAAGGATGGATTTCTTTTGAAACTGGGTTTTTGTACAACAAAATATTGTGCAGTAAACTTCCAGGAATAATTTCCTAAGACTAGATTTCATTTATAGCTTTTGATTCTTCATATAAATAAGAGATATTTTTCCAACACAAGAAGCTAAGGGTTACTTCTGGAATTCTTTGGAAAAGTTACACCAGCTAAGTACCTGGCTCACAGCTGAAGAAATGCCTTTGTAGTTTAAGGAAGCTTAAACAGAAGCCTTCACTGCTGATTTGGCGACTGTGTGAAACATCAGAGGAATTTTCCAATGGGGCTTTAAGAGTTTAGCATTTGCTTTAATTAAGAAGATACCTGGGTGTTTAATGGGAACTTTTCAAGCTATTGGAGCAGAACTAGAATAAATGACCCTATTTATTTGGAGAAATAAAGTTAACAGTGTCACAGGTGCTTCATAAAGCAACACATAATTGCAAATGGGAGGTAGGGGAAGTAACAGAAATTTGCATCCAAGAAAATTATATCTATACATGTAGCTGCCTTTCTCTTACCAAGAACTGTCAAAACAATTCGTGCTTACCAAGAAAGACAAAAGGAAACCTATTTTCATAACAGAATATCCGTAGGAATATTCATTTTATTTTGGTGGGAATGAGTTGCATTATCAAGTAGAATTTAAACACTTTCCAGAAATGTAATTTTTCTGCTTATCAAGAAAATCCCGGTATTTGAGTTTTTGTTTAGACTAAGGGCTCTTTACTTAAGAGAGGAAACTTGTATAAACCCTTCAAAACTTGAGTATGCTATGCAAGTCATTTTTTAAAATAAAGGCTGTGATAAAAATCTGAGGTCCCTTTAAGAAGTAAGTTAGTGCTAGAAGCTTCTGGGAAGAAATCGTTATAAAAAGAAAAAGCTTGAAGAGCTTTTAAAAGAAGGTAGTTTAGTGCATATTAGCTTTTATGCCAGTTAGCATTGTAAAGGACAGAATTTCTTCCAAAGTAGAGAAATTAGCAGAAATAAAAAACAAACACCTTCCCAGAAAGAAAGCCCTGAGATGTTTGGGTAATCTGGGCAGAGTTGCCTCCTGAAAAGACTTATATACTGAGATGGATATTTCTTTTCTACCTCAGGCCACATGGAGCAAAAAGATGTAAAAATCTGGAAACCCCTGCCAAGTGAGCTAAGAACTAATCAGAAGTCCTAGGGAGGCAATGTAATGCTTTGACTCTGATCAGCTGGGAGTGGCACTTCAAAACCTCCCAAGGAAGTTCAGAGTCTGTTTTCTGTGAGAGGGGTTTCTCTCAAGGTTGTTCCAACGCACCAACGTATTGAGAGTCCATAGTGTGTCTTTGAATGACTCTGAATTTAGGAAAATGCCCTGAATGAGTTAGAACAGGATTTAAATTTGCAATGGTTGGTGAGATTTAAATTGTATTAAATTTTTTTACTCCTATGATATTTGTTCTCAGTATTGCCATTTTATAAGTAAATGAGTAAATGTTTAAAGTGGTAACTTCTGTGTTTTGTTATTTTAACAAAGGCGTTGGGTAGATAGGAAAGAAATAGAAATAACTAAAAATTTAAGCCTATGGCCAGTGGTGCACGAAAACATATTCAGCACCCCTTTTATCTGGCGGCAGCCACCGTGTTATGCCGTAGAACGTATACAAAAAGTCGCTCAGCCTAATAAGCTCCAATTTACAGAGGACAGAATAATAAGACGTTATTCTGGACAAGGGTAAGAAATGGTAGTTGTAGCTGTTCCGTATCTCCGAAGTACATCAATGTCTGAACTCCAATTTTGGTCATTTCAAGTATTTCATCAAGCTGTAACTTAACCTCAGGGGTTTATCTCTTTGCTTTTAAAGGATTATTCACAAAACTAAGGGACTGCAGCCATTCTGGAATAATCCCATTTGCTCAGGACACATTATGTATAATACCACCTCACTCTTAGGGGCCACTTTTCTTCCAGGCCCTTTTATTGGTATTATATTACCAACCCTCTGAATTTCCCTGTGAGGCATGTATCAGTGGTACCACATAATTTTTGAAATTAAACCACAGAGAAGTTGGAAGTCTGTCCTAAGTTAAGATATATACTATGTAATCGCTGCATATTATTTGTGATATGTCTCTTTCTGTCTCTTTTTTTTTTCTCACTTAGCAAAATGTATAACCAAAGAGACCAGAGGAAAGGGAATAGGCAATCTAATTCATACTGTCACTCAATAGATGGCAAAACCAAATCCTTGCAAATTTCTACACCATTTGCTTTGATTTAGTTTGTCAGGCCATGAAGCAGCATAACAGAATTGCCATGTGAAGAACAACATTCTAAATGTCCATCACCTTGGTAGAATCTAATGAAAATAAAGAGGGAAAAATTTAAACAAACCTTTATTTTTGGTAACTGAACTTGAAATAAACCTCTAATCTTCTTAGAAAAATAAGGTGAATTATTTTGGTTTAGGAAACCTAAACCTACAAGGTTGAATCCAGGTTTTGTCAGTATGGAAGCTTATACAATTGGAGATACCTTTAAATATCGTGAGAAATATATATGTATATATATATTTCTCACGATATTAATATATATGTATATATACACATATATACATATTTTTTCCTTGTTTTATGTGTGTGTATATATATACACACAAAACAAGAAAATTGCAATAAATTTCGAATTTTTCCAAGGTTATAAATACATTTAGCATCAAAATGCCAGAAGAAGCATAATAGTTTTATTAATTTATTGTCTGTGCCTATTTTTTCTCTGTATTCTCTCATATTATAATAATTTTGTACTATTTTCTATAGAGAGAATAGGAAGAGAATTTAGTCTTTGCTTTAGCATTGTTGAACATGACCTTTTCCCCCAATAGTTTAAAGTCTCTCTTAGCTCTACACATTCATTATTACTAATGTTATACAGCTGTCAAATATAGTAGCCCCACTTTATCTGTGGTTTTGCTTTCTGTGGTTTCAGTTACCTGTGGACAACTGTGGTCTAGAAGCAGATGATCCTCCTTCCGACATGTCATTAGAAGGTCAATAGTAGCCTAATACTACGTCACAATGCCTACATCATTCACCTCACTTCATCTCATCATGTTGGCATTTTATCATCTCATATCATCCATCACAAGAGGAAGATGGGTGAGTATAGTACATTTAGATATTTTGAGGGAGAGAGACCACATTCACATAACTTTTATTTAAGTATATTGTTAAAATTGTTCTATTTTATTATCAGTTATTATTATTAATCACTGACTGTACTTAATTTATAAACTAAACTTTATGACAAGTAGATATGTATAGGAAAAAACAAAGTAAGGTTGACCCTTGAACAAAACCTCCACACAGTCAAAAATCTGTGTGTAAATTTTGGCTCCCCAAAAACTTAACTACTAATAGCCTATTGTTCAGCAGAAAACTTACTGATAACATAAACTGTTGATAACACATATTTCCCATGTTATAAATGTCATATATTATATTTTCACAATAAAGTGAGCTAGAGAAAAGAAAATGTTAAGAAAATTATAAAAGAAAATACATTTATAGTACTATACTATAAAAAAATGGACCTGCATAGTTTAAACCCTTCTTGCTCAAGAGCCCATTATTGTATGGGGTTCAGTACTACCTGGTTTCGGGCATCCATTGAGAGTCTTGGAATACATCCCCTGTAAATAAGATGGGACTACTGTTTGGGGAAAATCTCTACCAAGTGTCTTTCATAGAGAACCTTAGGATTTCAGGGTATTTTAAGTTTTGTTATTCAATGTAGTCACCGTGGTCTTTGAATTGATGACAATCAAAGGACCTCTGGCTCTGTCCTTTGAGTCAGGATTAGGATTTCTGGAAAAGCCATCTGTGCAACCAGTCAGTTAGCAATTACTGTACCTGTATAGGAAAGTAACTGTGAACCACATAAATGTATTCCACTAAACCCAAAGTATCCCTAAGATAACTAACTACTCTTTAGCCAGATTCCACACATGTTTGTGGCCACTGCAGTATGGCCTGACATGGGCGGAGGGTGCGAATCAGGATGGAAAGAGATAGCAGTCTTAATCAATTTCAGTTAAAATTTCTTACCATTGTAAATTTCACAAAAATTATTATGACCTTATAAACATTGCTAGGGCTTTTTCTGGCAAGGAGCCTGTATAAGTAAGAGAGCTAAATCATAGTAAATTTGTCTCTGCTAAATTAAACAAATTAAAGAAACTAAAGATTATGTAAAATTTAGAGTACTAATATGAGTAGAAATTAAGATATATTCTGATAAACGTCCTTTCTCCATGAAATAAGTAATTAATGATGTGAGTTGATTTTAAGATTCATTTATTTGAAGGAGAGAAAGAGATTGGAAGAGAGCAAGCAAGCACACAGAGGGAGAGAGAGAAGCAGACTCCTTACTGAGCAGAGAGCCCTATATGGGGCTTGATCCCAGGACCCATGATCCTCGATGCCAGGATCTTGACCTGAGCAGAAGGCAGATGCTGAACCAACTGAGTTACCCAGGCGCCTCTGTGAGTTGATTTTAGTAACATATGTACTACAGCAATCTGAAGTATGAATGGCAATGTTAATACCAAGAAAAGATTTGTATAAACAGAACATAATTGGTTTTTAAAGTTTAGTGGATTCTAATGTAAGGATAGGTTCCCCCAAATCAAATTTTTAATAATGTAAAAGATTTAAAAGGCATTACCTACAGCTGAGATTGTGGAACAAATGGCTGATCAGCTAACAGAATGTTTAAATGTTTGGCTAGTATAATGAGAAATCTGAGCACTTTCCAGAATACGAAGGTATTCCTGAGATGGTAAAAAAAAAATAAATAAATAAAAAGGTACAAATAGTTATCAAAGGTCTGAATATCTAAGGTAATATTGTCTGAGGACTTCTGACAATGAGATGGCATATACTAAAATTGGTATGGAGATGAAATCTTTTTAGCAGTCATTTATTAAGAAATGACTTCCATGCAGTTTATGACACAGTGGCCTGAAAATCACTACTCCAAAATAAGATTTTGCTCCTTATTTTGTGTGACATGAACATAAGCCTAAACATAGGTCAGATAATTATTTTTACTAAATACTCTCCATTTTGCACTAATCTATGTGTTAGATTCTGAAAGATCATTATTAGTCAGCAGTCTCTAATTTTCTCTTTCCCCCTACCTCCTTTCTTTCCTTCCTCCCTTCCTTCCTTTCTTCCTTTCTTTTTGCATATTGCTCACTAAAAGAACAGTGAACAAGATAGTTAAGTATTTAATTGCTCAGTTTCTTAGTGATAATTTCCTTATTTTGGGGTACTCTTCCCAAAATCCCTAACACTTTATCTCTGCACTACTTTGGACACTAGGCATCTCAATATGGAACGAACGCATAGTGTCAGGAGCATGCCAGCTTTGGGATCGAACAGAACAGGCCCTGAATCTACCATAATGTGACCAAGGGCAAGTTATCTCACCTTTTCAGTGTTCCACTTCCCAGTGGGTTCAACGCTACTTGAAAAGGAATAAAGTAAGAATGTACATGTCCAACATAATGCTTTCTATGCAGCAAGTGCCAACTGAATGAATGAATGGATTTATGTGACTTGTTTTTGTCTGTCTGTATGATAAAAAAAAAAATCATCCAAGATACATTGATCTACCCAGCTGTGTCATTTTTATGATATTAAAATGAAGCTTATTCACTGTAGGTCAGCAGGTGTTATGTGACCCCAGGAAACAAACTGAGGGCTTCAGAGGGGAGGGGGCTGGGGGATTGGGATAGGCCGGGGATGGGTATTAAGGAGCACACATATTGCATGGTGCACTGTGTGTTATACGCAAATAATGAATCATGGAACACTACTCAAAAACTAAGGATATACTGTATGGTGACTAACATAACATAATAAAAAATTATTTAAAAAAAAGTTTCTCCTGCATGAATTCAATGCATTATAGTTTTCAGCAGATCAAAATACTGAAAAAGAACTCCCTCTCCCCACCCCTCTTTCTGTTCATCCATCTCTCTATCTCTGTCTTGGTGTCTATTTCTATTGTTTTTTCTCCTGTTTCGAAAGAGAAGGAAGGAGGAAAGTTAATGAGGAGGGGAACAGGGACATAAAAGCTTTTGGTAATTAAGAAGGCAGTTAGAAGGTTTTAATTTATTTTACTTGCCAAACTCTGAACTTATAATAAGGAAAAGAAGTACTGTTCTCTTGGAGATTATTTCCCCCATTAGTTGCCAGGGGTAACGTAATGTCAGAGACAAACAGGAAATTGGTGGGCCACGGGCTTGCTGTCTTTGCCTGGATCTTCTTTCCATGCCACATGTTTACAAATATGCTCTGCTGCCCTTGACAAAAGCAGACACAGACACACAGGGACTTCAAGGCTTTGCATTGTGTGTGTGAAATGGTTTCATTTAAGAGCTCCTGCTGTCAATGCTCAGCCCAGAAGACAGGGAGGGAGTGTCAGTGACTGAAAGCTAGGTTGGGCAGGCGGCTCTATACCCATATATACACATATACCATACATATAAATACACACACACATATATATGGGTGACAAATAGACCCTCAAGATTAGAATTTGGTATGGAAACTTTGGCTTACATGGCTGCAATCTAAGCCAGGAAATACTGAACTTGAATGTTAGTATCTTTGTTTCTTGGAGGCTTCACAGTGGTGCAGGAGGGTGGATCTCATCCCAACAGTCAGTATGGAAATAAAGGACTATTTTGTGAGTACCTGCCAGTCCTGTGACTATTTACTGCTATTTACACAGCAATAGAGAAAGTTCCTCATACAGCATGGGAGGATCAATGCTGTGAGGTTTCTTAATATTTTCTTCTCTTTGGCTCCTCCAATTCAGGAGTCAAGAGTCAGTGGCACAAAAATAAACATTTAAATCAGTTGTATCCCACATCCGCTGCCTCAGTATTGTCCCTTTGCATACAGCTATTTAAATCCTTAGAAGATTCTATATAGGTGCTCCTAGGAGAAACACAGAACCACTTTTCCTTTATCAATCCCATGCACCCCCACAGAAATTTCTTCTGTGCTGCTTTAGGCCTAGCCTGACCCTCAGTAGTTGTGAGGCTTGGTGGGATTGGGGAGCTCAGAGGATTAGCAATTCATTCTTTGCCAAAACTCATCTAATATACTGCATTTGTAATAATCCCAGCGAGGTTCATCAGGTCTGTGTTTAGATTCAGGGTAGAGGTGAAGATTTACACTCTTTAATATGAGGATGGAGAAGCTGGGCAGGCAGCTGACAGGGAAGGACGCTCACTACATGTGTGGTCCTATATAAAATTACAACCAGTCTTGAAAGAAGTATTTCAGGGACAACAAAAAGAAATTTCCCCTGATGCCTATAGCTGCTGGACTTGCCTAAAGACTTTATCTTGAATGCATGTATTCATTCAACAAACATTTATTGAGCATGTATTAAATGCTACTCATTGCCCTAGACACTGAAGATATAGCAGTGAGTAAAACAGACAAGGTCCCTATTCTAAAGAAGTGTGGTTCATATCTAATGATTGAACAGTAAAGAATTTGGATTTTTCAGTCATATCTTACTGAGAGTGAATGTATCAGCTCTTTTCCTTAAGGAAGTTTTAGGAGTGGTATAGGCAAGAAATTAAAGTTCTAAAATGTGCCGTGTAAACGTGTGTGTGTGTGTGTGCACGCGCGCATGCACGCACACATGCACGTGTCTGTGTGTGTTTATGGTAAAAGGAGATCTGAAGTCTAGAGATAATCCATTCCTTACCTGTTATTCTTATCTGACAAAAGCCAAGCAAATAGAGGAGATTGACTTTGGATTCGAGTGAGAATGAATAAAGCAGAACACTGAAGGTGGCAAACTAAATAGGTGTCGAAAGTTTGTAGCTATTTTTTTAAAAGGAAATGTAAGACTCTTATTGAGAAATGCAACCAGAGACCAATTTGCTTCCCTGCTACCTCTCAAATCAATCTCTTAGCCATTCCCCTTTATATGAGAAATCAGGAGACTAAATTACTGGCATGCTAAGATGTGGTTAGAAAAAATAGATGATTTCTATGTTAGACTTGCCCTCTTGTGAAAAGTGAAAGCCCAGCAGAAAGCCTTAAAACTATAAATATCACAGACTCAAGAGGAGTTAATTTAACCCCGCCTATAGCCCCCCACCCTTCCCTCTTATAAATTACACACATATATGAAGTGGAGAAAAAAATCCTTTTTTTTTCAATGGCTGGATAAAATGTGTTTTTGTTTTGTTTTATTTTTGCCTAATTACTTAACACTGAAAATTTTTCCCCAAAGAAGTTTCTAATTAAATATTTAGCTAAAGAAGCATTTTCGAGTAAAGATAACTAATGAATTATATAGGACATGTCTTACTAATTGTTTTTGAACATAAAAAATGAAATTAAACCACTGAAGTTTTTTATTAGAACTAAAGAACATCAGTCCTCTTTTTATATTTATTTTCTGTACCATATACTTGGCATTTTATCATTGGGGTTTGAGATTCATAAGTGTATGGATTATCTTTTTGTTTATTTGTTTCAAATGTTTCCCATGTCTTGACTGTTGAAAAAAAGCATCCATTATAGAAATTTTAAGTTCCCTAAATTGACCTCAACTTCTGTTTCCTTTGCAGTCCCCATAACTTCTGGTACATAGTAAGTACAAAGTCCACATTTGTTGAAGGACTCAAAGTGAATCAAATGGAGTAACTTTGGTGAAACCCATCTGAAGACAGGACAATCAACTAGTTCTAAGTTTCTTCTACACCAAGACTCCCTGGGTCACATTCTTTAATCTCTGGAATTTTAGCCAAGTATAATTATCTGAATCACATAATTAGAGTCAAACATATCACACGGACCTTAAGAAATCCAATCAGTGTTTTATTAATTCTTTAGAAATGTAGAAAGTGTGGCCTATAAATTTTCCAGGTGCTCCCTTTTGGAACTGGAGGTTTATGTAAGTAGGTGTAAAAGGAACTAAAACATCGTTTTAGAACTTAGACTTTGACAACTAACAAATAATTTATGAGAATAAAAAAATAGAATACAAGCCATCCTTTTGTGTTCCAAAGAAAATGCCTTGGAGAGGTTATGAATAAAGAATACCCACTGAGGCAGAAAAATACAAAAGAATGCAGGCTTCAAAATTTCAATAACAATGAACATGTTTTTATGTTGGCTTGCAACTTCTCTGCAGATGTTACTTTGAAAGTTTGGACTTTTGCTAGATCTTAGCATAAAACATGTATCTTTGGTCTGATCACTGAGATTTGGTTAGGGAAGGCCAGCTGGAAATAGCTTCTGGAGACAGACCTTTATGTTTTCCCAAGGTGAACATAATTTTTGTGTTTGGTATAGAAAAGATCTTTTGTAAGCCAACCCACTACAGTAAAATCATGGCATAAATCTGACTGAGTGTTCTCTAGGGAAGCAGTAGAACAAGCAGAATTTAGTTGACATGCTGTTTCTTCTGCCTGCACCTGACACTTACTGATTTCAGCTCATATCTCATCGAGTTTGTACTTGGATTCAGGTAAATCCAAAGTCATAGATCACTGGTCGCCGCACAAAAATGAAATGGTTAGTGCCTGTGTGTATGTTGTGTGTGTGTATGTGTGTGTGTGTATATAAAATCATTTCAATGGAACGAATTGCTATCACAGAATCATTTCTATTTCTTGTAAGGTAATTGGATATTAATTTAGAAAATGTACTAAGAACAACAACAAAAAATGACAGGAAGTATTTTCAGAGAGGAAAATACAAGTGCATGGCCTTACATTCTTACGGGGAGTTCTGATCGAAGGACAATTACTCTGAAGGTCTTGGTTACATCCTCTATTGTCCACTACTGTGAACTTCACATCTAGTACTACCAGTACTATTAATAGAACAAAATAGCAACAACAAAAATAGAAACAGGTGAGCAACCAAAGAAAAACAGACAAGATTTTCATTCAAAAAGATGGGCTTGAATTTCAGCATTTTTATTTACTAACTATGGACTTGTGGGCAAGGTTTTTATATCCATTTTCCCATTCTTATGGAAGAAAGAAAGATGGGGTGCTAATAGTTACTCTTTGTGGTGGAAAGTAAATTTTATTTATGTCACTAACAAGAAAAACAGTTGGTATACTGTTAATCCTTGAACAATGAGGGGGTTAGGGATGCTGAATCACCGCCCCCCCCCATGCAGTAAAAGATCCATGTATTACTTTTGACTCTCCAACATAACTACTAATAGCCTACTATTGACTGGGAGCCTTACCTAACATAAAGAGTCAATTAGCACATGTTTTGTATGTTATATGTATTACATACTGTATTCTTGCAATAAAGTGAACTAGAAAAAATAAGTTAAGAAAATCATAAGAGAGAGAAAATAACACTTATGATACTGTACTGATAGAAAAAAAATCACATATAGGTAGACCTCCACAGTTCAAACACCTGCAGTTTGAGGGTCAACTGTATACTTCTAAAATATTTATTATTTGTTATATATAGGTAGTAGAATAAGATATGAACTTTACCGTGTAAAATATCACAGTCTCATTAATATTTCTAGACCAACATAATCTCTCAAACTCAACTTCAGCATTCTACAATCTACTTCCAAAGAAGATGACAACTAAAGAGTACATCCTGTCATTTCAGAAACATTATTGCTGACATGTTTTTCTAGTGTCATTTAAATTCTTTTTGATTAGGTTTAAATATGATTACATTTGGTATTCTTTCTCATTTCAATAATTCCTCTTCATCTACCTGAAAGCTTTTATGGAAAAAAAACCTACATATAACATTTATATTTTTATAGATGGAGTTCTTTCATCTTTGTCATCTCATATAATGTTCATTGTGACCCTGATAAAGTAGGCAGTGACATGTTGTTATGGGTTGAATTGTGTCCCCTTCAAAAAAAAAAAAAAAAACCAAAGTCCTAACTACCTACATACCCAAGAAAATGACTTTATTTGGGACTAGGATTGTTGCAGATATAATAAATTGAAATAAGGAATATTGGAGTAGAATGGGCATTTAATCCAGCATGATTGGTGACCTCTTAAGAAGATGGCCATGTGAAGACAGAGACTCACAGAGAGAATGCCATGTGATGGCAAAGGCAGAAACTGGAGTTGCATAGCTGCAAGCCAAGGAATGACAAAGATGGCTGGCAAACCACTAGAAGCTAGGAAGAGGCAAGGAAGGATTCCTTTACAAGCGTCAGAGGGAGAATGGCCCTGTTGACACCTTGATTTCAGACTTCTGGTCTCTGGGACTAAGACAATAAATTCGTGTTGTATTAAGACACCCAGTTGGTTGTACTTTGCTGGGGCAGCCCTTAGGGAACTAACAGATGAGTCGTTGACACTAGCTAACATTCACTGAGTGCTAAGTGTGTACCATGCACCAAGAATTCTCATAGTCTATGAGGTATTTCCCAGCATTATTTATATTCTACAGATTAAAAAATTTAGGTTCAGAGAGGTAAATTTGTCGGACCAAATTTATACAAGTAGTTTGTGGCAGAAATTGTTTTAATTCATGAACCTGAGAATAGGAATCATTAGTCCAACTTTGAAGATGATCAAATTGAGAGTGAAAGAGATCAATATATTCTTCATCTTCTGTTTTTAAAGTTGACTATATTCATTTCCTGTGCTCTTTTTCCTGTACCTATTGATCCAAACATTTTCTTTGTTACTTTTTTCTTTCCGTATGTAGACCACATGCCCCTCTTTTATGATACCTTAAACTGAGTAATCTGATAAAACTATGATCAATGGAACATTTAGAGAGAGGATGACCCTGCTATTCATACATATTTTAGTCAATTCAACACTTTATAGGGCCAGTCTTGAATAGCAGATGAGTTTAATGCCTGTTTCTTAATAATATAAAAAATTCTTACTAAATTCTGCATCTGAAACTAATATTACACTGAATGTTAACTAACAATTTAAATAAAAATTTGAAAAAATAAAAAAATTCTTATAAATATGATAATAACTATCATCTATTGAGCACTCCTAAGTATTAAATATTGTATTAGGTTTCTAAATACATGACTTTATTTAAATTTTGCCAATGTCCTACAAGATCATTACTATTGTATTATTTGTAGTGCCAAAGAAGAGCTCCACAAGATAAAAATTTTATTTTATCTTTATAGGTGGGCTTGCCATCTTCTATATACATAGGGAATAAATTCTCAAGGTAAGTAGGGCCATTGGACCACTCAATAAGTCGATAATCATTATAGGATGAGAACTAGAAGCCAGACCTCTTAACTTCTAATGTTGAATTCTTTGAACTGGTAGTTTTAAATTGTTCATCACCTAAAAATTACCCAGAAAGTTTGTTAAAAATATCCAAGACTGAAATCTTTTAGGGCTCAAGAAGCTAAATTTTGTGTTTCCCAGTAAGTTCTTAAGCATTCTAAATCACTAAAACTATGGTCTCAGGGAAAATATATTAGTCACTTAGCTGGAGCCTGAAGAAATAGTCCTGGAGAAGAAAAGTTTTAAAGGATGCGAGAGGAAGAAGAAGGGGAAAAAAGAGAAAACCCCCATTTGCTGCCTTACTAACACTGAAGTATGAATTAAAATGTAAAGAATTTTACATTTTCTAAATTTTAACAATTTTCTAACATATGTTCACCCACTGATCTCAAATTTCCTTTTAAAAATTTGTCAGGGGCACCTGGGTGGTTCAGTTGGTTAAACATCTGACTCTTGATTTCAGCTCACCTCATGATCTCAGGGTCCTGGAATCTCTCTCCCTCTGCCTTTTGCCCCTCCCCCTGCTTGCTTGTGCACATGCTCTCTCTCTCTCAATAAATAAACTCTTCAAAAAAATCTGTGTTAAAACATGGAAATGTAAAAGCAACAAAAGATTACATTGTTTCACATTGATTCTCTAAACAGAGTTGCAACTCAGGTAAGTATGTGGCTTAACACAATGCAGATCGATTGTGGGTAATATGAAAGTTCATTTTAAGTACTCTTCCAGCAATGGAGTCAAGAGGGTGTCTAAGCTACAGTTCATATTCCTCCTTGCTCTCTAAACTGTGCCTGTTCTGACAGTCTGTGAGTTTGTCAAACTGGACTGAAGCAGCAGATCCTCTGTCTCCCACTGAATCTCTGTGCTTCCAATACTCAAGCTTTAATTCTTCATCCCCATGACATTCCATCAGTTTGAAAACTGGGCACACATACAAGATTGATGCTAGAATCCGAGCTGTTTTAGCAGGGGTTGTTGTTGTTGTCGTTGTTGTTGTTTTGATTGCAGTGGGAGGATTTTCATAGATGTTCAGCTCTTAACTCACTTAGCTCTACTTCCTCCTGAAATCTCACTGCTAATTCAACTGTGCGTTGGTCTATTAAAATCACTTCAATTGTATAACAAAGAACATGCTTCAATGATTCTCTTCATCTTATTAACACTATACAACTTTCTCTTACTATTCAACTACATATTTATGTAAAATACAGAGTAAGGATCCTAGCTTGGTTTAGTTACTAATTAGGTAATTAGAGGTGCTCTTGCTCAAACTCTTTCAAATCAGTATGCCTTAATTTCTACAGCTAAAAAATAAGGTGCTTACAGTAAAGGAATTTTAAAGGTCTCTTCTAATGTTAAATACCCATTAGTTCAGATTGGGAACTAACAGTTATATTCTAGAACATTACATTTGACTCTTCTAAACCATGTACTTCTGTATTATGTAAATTTAAGAAAGTATCAAAACTTTATAGAAAATAAGATAAGTTGGTAGACTGATAGATGCGATAAAGCAAATATAGTAAAATGTTAATAATAGGTGGTAAATATACAGGTATTCACTGTAAAATTATTTCAGTTCTTCTCTATTTGAAAAGCTTTGTACTAAATCATTGCAAATGGTATCATTAACATGTATGATATATATATATATATCATATATCATATACATATATACATATGTATGAAATTATATCTTCTAAATACTACAGCTACTCATATCTGGAATTTTCTAAAATAATTATACTCACATACTCTCTAAAATATGTCTTCCCTTATTTTGTCCAGCATGGCAGACTACAATTTTTATTCCTTTAGGTTTTATTCTGTATTTCCAAAGGATTTGAAGCATTCCATGGTGATTCCAGAGCATGTCAAATTCATTGCAGCTGCAAAACAGCTGGTGCAAGCAGCTCACAGTGGCACTCTGAAATGTAGTGAATTGATTATAAGCTGTGACTTGACTATAAACTTTATTTTCATGTTTTAAGATGTTAGAAATAAATATGGGGAATAATAATATTATATTACTTAGTGATTCCTAGCATTAAAAAAATTCAACATCCCATTTGAGCTTGATTAATTTATATGTCTCTTCCTTGATTTATTTTTATGACATATGCAGATCATCTAAGTTAAAGTGAGCTAAATCAAACATTATTTTGTGCATTGCAGTATTTTCTTCTTTGAACGAGAAGTCAAACACAGAGGCATTTCTGTTACTTTTACATAGAACATGGTACAATTTTATCACAAGGAGGTCCTGGAAAAATCTTGTCTTGCCATCTTGAAAACGACACTTTAGATCCAGTGGAAAAATCGATACCTTGTTAGTTTCAAGGCCTCCCAACAGGAATGGCCATGGCATAGCCTGAAGAGGGTAAACTGTGGGTGTGGTAATATCCAGAAAGAGGGGCTATTCTGCACAATGAGGTAGAAATGCTAGGCAAGAGTACTGGGGATACCAGCACAAGTGAAAACAAAGCCCAGGAGATACAGTGTGACCCCACAGCAAGTGACCGTATCTAGAAAGCAGGAAAAAATGTCTGATGCAGCGGATCAACTGAAATGAATTTCAGAGACACATTCCCGGGGACATGCTTGACTACCTGGAACATGTAGGAATGGGGTTTCTAGCAATATTAGATGCCACTAAGAGCCAATGATCTACGGCATATGCATGCGCACACACGATCCACATGGGCCTCTGTCTATATTTCTAACATTTACAACCAATCTTTTTTTATTTCGAAGCTGATGTAATATATGGTCACTTGTGGTTAAGTCCCTGACTAAGGCCAAAACCTCTTCTTTCCTTACCTCAATCCTGTGTCTCTTCCATATCTTCCATAGTTCTCTATGTGTCCTATGAATCTACACTTACACTTGTCCCTGGTGGTCCACAGGACACTACAATTCCTTGTTTTGTAGTTGATATCTCTCACAATTGGTTCAACTCCTTCACATGTCGTCAAAGTTAGGTGGACAGATATTACGCAAATGTTTTTCTTGCTCTTGCTGTTTGATTTCCATTTGCTACTGCCTAGATGTGCCCACTGCAAGAACTGCAGAAGATATGCTATCCTTAAATATTGTCCTGCCACCAAAACCTGTTTATCTTACTAATGTCGTCTATTCAGTGGGGAAAGGTTACTAGTTGTCTTTCACTTAAAGTGTAAAAACTTATCTGGAGCTGTTCGTTGTCTGTTTTTTCAAAATACCTTACTTTCTTCCAATTATAATAAGCATTTATAGTTGAAAAGTGTCTGCTTGCAACAAAATAGTGTCTCCCTACAGCTTTGTTATTAAACAGTCATAGCTACTATGCACATATATTACATTTGTAATATGTACATAATGTACATAGGGTACATTACACATACCTGATCTGAGTTGACCCTGGCAATATTCCTGTGAGAAAGGTAAGTGGGCACAATAAGTGTTAATCATTTCCATTTTAGAGTTGGAGATCAGAGAGACCTGTGACTTTTCCAAGATTACCTCAAAACAGTGACTTAGAGGGATTAAGTACTGGGCTCACAAAGGATGTGAGTAGTTGGTTCTGACCAACTCCTTCCTGCTGTTAAGGAATGAAGGCTTGAGAAGAGAATAACCACCATTTTTGACCTTATTATTCATATGGTGAAAGGTGACAGCCTGAACTTACAGCCATATATTTGGCATTGCTTTGAGAATTCTCCTACTGGTTGACCCAAGGCTCCTCACTAGAATTCATTAGAATGTTTGTCTTTCTAGGTTAATAAAGACAACTCAGGAGGAGGTGGGCAGCTATTGATGTGTAATAATCAGTTTTAATTCCAAAACAAAGACTGATCCCTCCTTAGCACAGTCCTCTCCCATGTTACCTCTGAGAATATGGCAACTCTATTCTTATAATTGCTCAGGTCAGGGTTCTTGAAGCTATTCTTCATTCTTTACCTTATGTTGCACTACATGCTTAGTCTTCAGCAAACCTTGAAAACATATTCACAATCTTACCAGTTTTACCACTTTCATACCACATACTTCCTCCAAACCAATAATTATTGGAATGGCCTCCTAACTGATATCTATGTCTCACCTTGATCTTCTTTAGTCTGTTCCCACACAGTGGCCATAGGGATTATGTTAAAACAATGGTCAGATCATATTTCTCCTCTGCACCAAATCATGCAAGGATCTCACATATCACATAGAAGTCAAAATTCTTACATGGCTTGAAGCCTATGGATTATCTGTCTCCTCCCATTTACCTCTCCAAATTTATCTCCTGTTACTCTCTCTCTCTCTCACTCTATCCAGCTACAATTGCCACCTCTCTTCCTCTAATGTGCAAATACATTTCTGTCTCGAAACTTCTGTACTCACCATTCCTTCTGCCTATAACCCTGTTGCCCCAGAGAACTGTGTAGTCAGTTATGTGATGTGTTCCCCCCTCCTATTTCTGTCTCTGTGTTTCTTATAGGGACACCAGTCATACAGGATTAACGGCCCTCTCCACTCAAGTATGGCTACATCTTATCTAATTACATCTGCATCAACCATATTTCCAAATAAGTTCACGTTCTGGGTACTAGGATTTATGACTTCAATATATTTTGGGAGGGACACCATTCAATCCATAATATTCACTAACATTAAAAGCCTTATAATATTAAAAGTAAGTCCCTAACATTCCCCGCCTATTTTTAAGATGAGTACACTTCATTTGTGCCACAGTCCAAGCGTTCCTCAGTTCAACATGTAAGCACATCTACAAGCATTTCTTACACCATCTTGGCTTATTCATCGAGTCACAATAGGTCTACAGGAGAAGGCTGGCAAAATCTAGTAGAAGGATCATGCTTCCATTCAGTCAAAAGTTAAACTGTGAATTAATTTAGGATTTAGGATATGTAAGGAGATAGCTTTAATCTATTTTTCTGAGCCATTTCTAGATTTAATAGAATATCATTCTACCTAATTGGTAGGGTAAAAATTTCAAACACCATGAAGGGCTGTGTATCTGAAGTTCACGGTGCCTTTGATAGGTAGACTTTAGGATATTCTGTGTACTTCTTGAAACTGTATGAAGCATGTTTGTGTGTGTGCGCATAAATGTACTTTCCTGGGAGAGCATTCCTAGTTTCCCTCAGAGTTAAGTGAGTCATCATGCTTCCAAATAGGAGAACCACTGACCTAGAATAGATAAATCAAGATGGCTCCAGGAAAAATAATGAATGTTGGCAAGGGCATCTCTCCATGACTTACTCCTCAATTTTCTATCTTTAACTCTTTCTCTTGGAGGTGCCCGTATTCCTTAAAACTTTTAATTTTAGTACAAAACTAGAGCCTATTGTTTTTTTTCACCCTAAGCTTTGTAACTTTTCAACCAGTTTTCCTGTTTTACATCATGTCTGTCCCATTACTCATTTCCTCATAGCCAAAACTCTGCTTTGCAAAAAATGGTTAGATTTCTGATAACTAAATCTGTAATAAAATTTAATGATTGACACTAAGCCAGTATTATATTTCATTCATCAAATATTTGGCTGGCCTTATGTTCTATTTAGACATTGTACTAGGAAATAGAGATATAAAAGATAAATTTTTAAAGGCTTTTTTTCATTTCAAAGAGCCTACAATTTGTACAGTGTTTTAAAAACCCTAACATACATATGAATCACCGGGAATCATGTTTAAAATGCAGATCCTGCACCGATGAAGCAGAGGAATTCTGAGATTCTAGATTTCAAATAAGTTATCAGATGATGCTTATGCTGGTAGTCTGCAGATGACATTTCATAGAGCAAGTGTTCTGTGCAGTCTTTCTCAACCAGTTCTGGAAGGAAATATGTCCTAACGCCTTAATCATCCATTTTATGTAATAAATTAATTCCACTTCATTGTCTCTAGAATGAGCTAGTAACATATCTTCCTTGAGAGAATTGAGGAATTAGTCTTTAAAATAAAATGTCTTCTGTGTTCAAGTGGACACCTGTATCAGTTAGGATTGGATTTAGATTTAAGCAACCGAAGTCTGTTCAGGTACTTAGAAAAATAAAGGTTATTTATTTCAGACAGCCAGAAGTCAGGGCTCCAAGGAACTTTCTCCTTTTTTCCTTCAGTTATTCTCAGCATGTCCAGGTAGGTGCTTACAGATGGTGTCTCAAGGTTGTGAGATGGCTGCTGCCTCAGAAAGCACACATCTGCTTGCCCGGTGGAAGCAGGAAGAAATGGGTAAGGAAAAGCCAAAGGATAGTTTATAAATGTCCTTTTTTAAAAGTTTCTCAACAGGTAAGCACAGTGACTTCAAACTAATCTTTTTGTGTATAACTGGGTAATATGGTCATTCCTAACTGGAAGTGAGAGTGAGAACACGAGTATTTGGACTCCAGCTTTGGAGCTTCTGTGGTAACAGAACGTAAGAAAGAGGCTGCAAATGGCTTTGGAGTAGTCAGGCCATACTATTTGCTCCACTCGTGGAATTAAAATATCATAAGTAAAATAAGAATTATGCATGCTAAAATTTAAAACAATAATATAGAGCCAAAATTCTTGTAAAATGTCCAAGTTTCCTAGAACTTCAAAGTTATTACATCAGACATTGATCGTTCTGATTACATGTAGATTTGGTTGTGCCTGTACCATCCACTCGATGCAAGTAGAAGTGCATTTCCCCACTTGGCTTTCCCTAAGTAATTTCCTTAGTTTTACAAATTAGTTTGTAAATAGAAATAATACCTTAATACACATATGAACATGTACGTTTCACTTTTTATCTATAAAATACCAAGCTTTTCCATAAAAACATAAAATTGTGGGGGTGCCTGAGTGGTGCCTACATAGCCAACACTTGGTTTCAGCTCAGGTCATGATCTCAGGGTCCTGAAATAGAGCCCCAAGTCAGACCCCACTTAAGATTCTCTCTACCTTTCCCTCTGCCCCTCCTCCCTGCTCTCTCTCTTTCAAATCAGTAAATAAATCTTTAAGAAAAACATGAAGTTGTAAACAATCTTAGTATCCTACGTTAGTTATAAGCAAACAAACGATTTTGAACAGATTATTTAAATATAGCTTTCTTCTCCATTTTAAAATCAGATTCTAGTATATACAGTTAGTTGTCTGTCTAATTAAAACAAAAAACTCCATAAAAAGATGCAGTGAAGAGTAGAGAAGTAATAACAATATCGTCTACTATGTCTTAGAACCTTTACATATTTTAATACCATTAACCCTCTCAGCAACCAACTGAGGTCTTCACATTTTTTATTTTCTAATGGGGAAACTGAAGTTCAAAGAAGTAACTGCTTAAGATCACACAGCTATAAAATGTTGGAGCTTGATTTGAAGCCAAGTGTGTTTAAGCTTTCTACTCCCTCTCTCTCTTAGAAGGCACGTGTAGAACTTACTATCTTACTCTGCTTATTAATTACCTCAATGTCACTCATGATGTGTATGTAAAAATAGTAAGGATTTATTATTTGCATCTATTCTCTTTTTTATTTAGAACTGAATTTAACAATTAAAAAATTCATCAAGTGAGACTTGTTGGACATAAGAAATGCCTATATTTTAATGCTCTGATATTAGTAATAAAAATTAAAGAGAGAAGAAAGAAAAGAGCAGAGGCATTAGGTAAATGTAGAAAGATGTGGTGTCCTATAGTTAAGTGTCTTTTATGGTTTGTCTCCCTCTCTGATTTCATCTTATTTTATTTTTCCCTTATGGTCCTCTGTTTTGTCTCTTAAATTCCACATATGAGTGAAATCATATGATAATTGTCTTTCTCCGATTGACTTACTTCACTTAGCATAACAAACTGAGGGTTCTTGGAGGGGATGTGGTTGGGCTTTGGGGGATGGGGTAACTGGTTGATGGGCATTAAAGAGGGCATGTGATGTAATGGGCACTGGGTGTTATATGTAATTGATGAATAACTGAACTCTACCTCTGAAACTAATGATACACTGTATATTAATTGAATTTAAATAAAATTTTAAAAAATTAAAAAATTAAATACCAAGATTAAAAGAAAAAAGGAAAGATGTGGGTGAAATGCAAAGAAGAAAATTCAAATAATAATTAATTGCCACCTCTATGATATAATAAATAAATTGGCATTTTACTTACAAAGTAACCAAGACAGTAGAGCTTAATAAAAATGAGCGATCAGCATTTCATGCATTTTATATAGTAAATGAAATAAAATATTTAAACACATGTAAAACTATATTTATGGCTTCAGGTATCATATATGGAGGAAATAATAATTCCAATTACACAGATTTAAATTTTCTATATTTTAAGAATGTATCTCTATAATATAAATTGCTCTAAAATTAAGAAAAAAAATTTTTTAAAACAAGATCATTTTTTTTTCATTCATAACACAAGGAATTATCAAGCACTATATTCCAGTCCCTGGGCCAGGCCCTAAGCATGTACTGAGATATACAAAACCCTGGTCCCAGTCTAGTGGGGTGGGAGTTGAGAAAACAGCAACTCAAGCACAATGTGATAAATACATAGGGTGCTAGGGATGAAACAGAAAAACAGAGTTGTTTGAATCACTTTGAGCCTGAAAAATGAATAAGTCATTTTTTAAAAGTCCATTCCAAATGAATAAAATGTAAGTTTTAAATCTATAAGAAGGTAAAATCCAGGCTTCCAGAAAACTTTCCACTCAGAAATGAATCATGTTGGAAGAATACAAATACCAAGGCTAGCTCTAAATGAGTTAAAAGATGGTGCATTAAAAACAAACAAACAAGAAGAATGAAGTGGTTTGGGTAGTTAAGAGAAAAGATAATCATTTTATGGTTTCAAAGCTTTTCAACTTTAAAAGAGACAGTATAGATAGTTACATACAAATTACATATATATATAGAGAGAGAGAGAAAGATAAAGAGATTTATAGATATCTCTCTTTATATATATATATACACATATAAACAGCTAAGTGAGCAGGAAATATGGCGTTCAGAGCCAAAAAAGTGAGGAGTGTCCTGATTGCCTCTGGGAGTTGGCCGGAAGCTCAGAGGCTGCGGAGAGGAATTAGAAGTATTTGATAGCTCAGAGGAAAACATAGCACGGAGGGGGAAATAGTGTAAACAGAAAGGTCACGAAATCAAGGCAGGGCACTGGGTTCCCTGGTGGATGCGGGCAGGAACAGAGGCTGTAATCCAATAACCAACAGGGTACAAAGCTCCTCCATCACAGAAGTAGCGACCTTGGCAGGAAGCACAGATCATACCATTATGTCCTCATTTTTCTCTCCTGTTGGGAACAGATTTTATGACTAAACTTCAGACAGAAGACATTGTAGAAAGAAAAATTATGGGGCACAGAGTTTTAGAAAAAGAAGATTGCCTCGAGTCTGTTTCACCTAACAGCCTTTTCCTGCAGATCAGGTTTTGAGGTTAATGATGCTTATTCTATTTTTGGAGGGTTGGAATCTAAGATGTGAATTTTGATATCAATATCTAAGGAACTAGACTGAAGCTTTTGATTTATCTTTTTTCATTCAAAACTGATTATCAGAGTTGGATATACCCTGAAGCTAATATTAACAGCTGAAACTTCAGGGGGTCTCAATTTAATTGGTCCTTACAAGATCCTGTACCAGATTTGGCAATTGTAATTGTGATTCCTTTCCAAATTGCATACAGAATTTAATTTATAATTTTTATAATAAAGATGGCAGATGACTACTTGGGTCACTTCATTGTTACTGACAGATTGTAGGTGCACACTTTCTTGCCACTCTATGGAGGCCAAATTTCTACATTCACTGTGAAGAGGGCATGACATTTCAACTAAATTTCTAGAAGACTGAAAAGGACATTTTAATGCATTTCATAAGGAAAACTGACCAACTAATTCTGAAATGCTGCAAACTGAAACTCAACAGTTTCTGAATATTTACTTCAGTTGCTTCGATACCCGAGGAAAACCATAATTGCAATTTGTCAGCCTCTGATGGTTTGACACTATACTACATGGATAGATTAAACTTAGTGTAAGAACAAATACAATGTGAAATAGATATTTTTGTAAATCAGATTTAAAATCTTTACTTTTGTTCTTATGTTACCTTTTATCTTTATCTGACTAAATCTTATGTTCCATTTGATTAAGATAATCAAATATGACACTTTGGACTATAGGTAACAGGACACCCAAGTAAAAGTGACATAAATCCTAAGAGCATTTACAATCTCACATTAACAGAGTTTCAGATATGGCTGGACAGCTCAGCGATGGAGGTCTGGCCCACTGATGCCATTATCATTTTTCCATCTTAATTCCCTGCGTGTCAGCATCATCTCCGTCACGATTTCAATGTATCTGTGATAGTTCCATGAGGTACATGACCTCTCTAATGAAGGAGGAAACATGATCCCCTCTATGGGTCTCTGTTTTTGTTTTCCCAAAGCCTCCTCCAATCAGCACCAAGTTGGTCACCATAGTTGTAAGCTTTCCCAAGGGTCCATGCCTGGCATTTTCAGCCTCTAAACTGGGAGACAGGCTCTGCCAGGAGAGATGAAAGGGAGTCAGGGGGATAGATCTATGATGAGAAACCAAGTTCTGTCACAATTAGCCTTCACTGGAAAGGAAAATTAGTTATTTATTTGCTAAATCTTGGTTTGATGGGGGGAAGATCTTTATTTCTTTTCCTCCTTTGGGTGTATACATATGCTTATGAGCACATCTGTACTTTCACCATCTGTATGTTGCATTTTTTTGGTCTCACCCTCTAGCAACTACACTTGGCACAAATCTTCCTCCAGAGTCTGAAAAACTTCAGAAATTTTTTATGTTGATGTAAGTTCCTTTGAGCTGCAGACTTTGGCCAAGTTATAACAAATCCACTAAAGTGTGGAGATTTTACATCCCACTAAGGCCAAGTGAGTGGGCGTCTGGGCTACATAACATTGAATGCCAACCATTCTGCATCCAATTGCTTGGGTACATTCCAGAACAATTGGTGTTTCCTGTCTCTAGTCCAAACTTGGAGCTGCTTCCTAGCAGAGGTCACAGGAGGTTAAAGGATGTTCCCTCAGGACTCTGCTGACCCCTAAGAATTTATTGGGAAGCAGCAGACTAGCTCAGGCTCCAGATTTGGTGTCTAGCTGGTATCTTTAAAGACTCACATTTATTCAAAGTGTCTGGGCACTGTTCTTGCACTACAGGTGAAGATCTAACTACATTTCTTACTTCCTCCAGGAAACTTTCCATCCACAAAGCAGCCCTAATTCAGCTAACCTGAGATTATATAACACTTTGTGTCACCATTACCCATTCAGTACTTAATCCTATTCTGCAACACATTTTTTCAGTTGTCTTATATTGAAAGACTTTTTGTGCTTTTTCCCAAACTACAAAATAAAAATTTGCAGCTCAAGGACCACATCTTTCCATTTCTTACCATACTTTTACTATATTTGTGCCAAAGAAATATATTAAAATAAGCAGCCACACATAAAATGAAAAACAAATGGTGCTAAGTGCTATGAGACAAGGATCATGAGCTATGTGATGTACAGGCAGACTTAACCTAATTTGCAATTGAGGAATGATTTCTCTGAGAAAGTAATATTTGACTTGACACCTGCAGTATGACTAAGAGAAAATTAGAGATGGATAATGTATTCATGTGTAAATATAAAGTCATGGCTGGAGTAGAGAGTGCAAAGTGGATTATAGTACAGAGTGAAGCTGGGGAAAAGATGAGCCAGAGAGTGCTATAATCTGTTCTCCTTTCCAGAATAACAGCACAGAGCTGCCTGACCAGAAACTACATTTCTCAGTATCTTTTGCATTAAGTGTGGCCACATGATGCCTTTTTCTTCGATGGAACGCAAGTAGGAGTGATGTCCCTATATCCCAAGTCAATGGGTGTCCTTTGTCCACATGCTCACCGCCCCCCCCCCCACCTCCCGTTCCCTGGGCTCCAATGGTAAGAGCAGGGTGACTTTGGAAACTGTGTGACAAAGGTAATTGCACCACTCTCAGTCTGGGACCCTGAATGAATACTGGCAGAAGATCTCTTCCCACCCTGGAGCCCCTGTCCTGGACTGTCACATTGGAGAAGGACAAACTTCAGCTTTAAGTCATTGAAAGGTGGAGGGATCTTTACTAAGATTGTTTATCCTAACCAATGCTGAGGAGTTTGGTTTTGATACCATAGGTAATGGGAAGTTATTTAAAGATTTTTAAACAGAGAGATATAGGATCAAATCAATATTTTGAAAAGATTTCTGCTTGCAAAGTGGAGAATATATTGGGCTGAGTGAAAAAGAATTCAGTAAGAAAAAAAAAACAGAAAAGCTATAGCAGAAGTGCTACTGAGAAAAAGGTTGAGGCAGTGGAAACAGAAGAGGGTGGATTCAGGAGATCTAAAGTGATGTTGGTAGGATTTGGTAATGTATCGAATGTAAAAAGTTGAGAGGGAAGTTATCTACAAAGACTGCTACTTCTCTAGCTTTGCGCACCGGGATTTGCCTGGTGGCCGCCTTTCAGGGAAAAAAAACAAACATTGAGAAAAGTCCTGAGTTCACATTCATTTGCATTCGTGCACAAGTAGATGCCCTTATTATCTAGAAAGAGCAGTGTCTTATTCCACAGAAATGAAAGGGGAGCTGTGCTGTCTTAGGGAGCTACCCCTACAAAGCAGTTGTGCTAGTGGGTAAGGTACTGAAGCCTGGAGTCGGACCAGCTCCTTAACTAAATAGCTAGGATGGTGATTTAACTCTTGGCTATTCAATTTTTATCTGCAAAATGGGGAGATAATAATGCCTGTGACATAGGTTTGTAACAAGGAGAAAATGCAAGAATACACATAAAGCATGTAGAAGGGCACTTACCCTTGGGAAGAACTCATTCACTAGTGCTTCTCAGGCAGCCCAGTCACATACTCTTATAGGTTATCCAGGGTTGGAAGTGTCATCAGCATATCGTGTACTCTTTAGGTGGCAAATATACTCAGCTAAAGCACTATTAATTTTAGAGTGCATGCTTTTTACAAATAAGTTAATTTTATGGGCCTGGCCGGGTCACTGAATTCCATAGGCGAAGCTTAACACTAATGATCTAATTATTTTCTGCTCTCATTTTGGCAAGTTTGTTTTCAGCCCTGATTTATAGATACACTCAAACTCTTGACCCTTCCTTCCAGAGCTCCACACTTAACCCCCATTATAGGTTTTCCATAGTCCCCTCAATCTTATTTCCAGCAATTCTAAACATGGTTCTCCCTCTACAAATACTTTCTTTATCCAGTTTTTCCACTCTTTCAACTTCGTTAACTTTCATAAATCTTTAATTCTTTTCAGTTGTTGTCTTCTTAAATGAATCCACAGCTGCTCTAACCTTCCTCTTGTGAGCAGCTTTATACTTAGTATCAATCGTATTCCCTATCATTCCTGCCAATGTCCTTCCCATTATCTGGTGCTTATAGAATTAGTCTTATCTAACATTCCTTTCAGTATGAGGAAGAAAAGCGTGTGTGTGTGTGTGTGTGTGTGTGAGAGAGAGAGAGAGAGAGAGAATAAGAGAGAGAGAGACAGAGAGCACGCACACACACGCATGCATGTGCATGTGGTGGGGCTGGGGGGGGAGGGCTAAGGTTAAACAAAAAGATAGTATAACAACAAGACAAAATTATAAAGCTCTCCACTAAAGTTCTATGCCTAAATCCAAGTATTTCTTTTTTTTTAAGTCCAAATATTTCAATGCTTCTTGGAGAACACTGTAACATTGTTTTAAGACCTCTTTACAGGAGACCCTTTTGAGGTATCAGCTACGTTTTCTTTAGGGGAAGAGAAAACCTTTCTGCCGGGATTTAATGTCCTAATACAGATTCTACTTTTTTGATATATCCCACTTTAGAATGCTGGCTAATTTTGTCCCAAAATGTCACCTTTCATTTTCATTCACTGCTTTCTCATTTCAGATTCATATGAAGTTTTAAGGAAAAATATTCTTATGATTTCTATGTATATTCAAGTGAACTATAGTAAAATTTCAGGGAGTTCCAAAAGACGACAGACAGAGCAGGACAGGATCTGTGTAGTTTTGATCATCCAGCCAAATGGACTCATAATATCAGAATAATATCACAACTTTATAACACAGCAAAGTGTCCTGCGCCCAAAATAAATTTTTAACTTAACTATACAGAAATACTCCAAGGACAACTTTCCTTTTTTTGAAGGAGATAACTGACAGAATTCAAGCACTGACAAATATACTTACTCCCTCCCTCCTTCCATTCATTTATGCAGATATTCATTCTTACGGTAAGTACTTTTTGACAATTTTGTTATGCATAGTGGGGTTAGAAAGATGTAAGAGATTTCCCTATTTTGAGGACTTTAAAAATCTGCAAGGTAATTAGTAACCTAATTAAATATAAATTCATATATATCATTTATATATAAAATATATAATATATAACTAAAATAACCAATTAACATATCAATAATTAATAATATAATTAATATATAGATATATATATTTTAAGAGCCAACATCATGTTAAACCCTATAAAAAGCAATGCACTAAGACAAGTATTATTCTCCCCATTTCTCTGGTGGAAGAAACTGACACTCACACAAGTTAAGTAATTTATATAAACTCACCCAACTACTACTTAAGTAGCAGAGCCAAGATTTAAGTGAAGCCATCTCTCTCTCTGATTCTAGAGTAGTGTTCTGAATCACTATACATTGGTTTCTACTTAAAATTGTTTTATCAAAATTAAAGAAAACCTAGTAATATTCACACCACATACAAAAATCTAGAGTTTTTATAAAATTCATAAATTGATTTTTCAATCATGTTTTATCTAACCTTTTCTCAACATTGCTATGTTTACAAGCATATTTTCTAGTAGGTGATTCTAATTCATGTAATGGTGTGTTTTAAAAGGGAACTTAGAAGACTTTTCTTTGTACCCTTTAAACTCCTACTCATCCTTCAGATTCTAGCTCAAAAGACACCCCCTCTAAAAAACTTTCCCTGAATCAACTCCCAGGCAGCACAAATCCTTTCTTTCATGACTGAACCTTCCTAGAACGAAGTACATAGGCCTGAGAGTCATAGGGCTGCATCATACAAGGTCATATGTGTGTCTTCTATGTACCTGTCTTTTTAGACTGAATATGAGCACAAAAGGGCACGTCATAGTACAGTTCCCTTCTCTCATAACACCTGATACATTGTTTTCCACACAGTTAGTCCTAAGTGAATGCTGGACACTGTTGGTATTTAACTAAAGCACTGTTCCGAGCACAACTATACTCAGGTATGTGATTCTCAGGCTACGCTCATGAGCCAAACTAAAATGTTGGACACAGGAAGGTTTTTTTGCTTTTGTTTTTGTTTTTTTATTTGATGATAATTTTCTTGATGTTAAAACATGAACACTGAGCAAAGATTATCTAACGGTTGCAGTTACTCCTGAGTATGGATATTGAGCTAGTGACTAGAATGATGTTTGTATCTAAAATAATATTTTATAAATGATTTGATTTATAAATAGTAATTTATTAAATTTAATAAATTAAATCATTTAATACATGTAAGCATAAAGGACTCTAAATAAACTAGGAAAAGTTGACTATAGGTATGGAAAACTTGCAGGTTTATGCAAGGTATTGTTAGACAACTTGTTCCTTAACACCAGGTCAATGTCCTTATTTTTAACGTCTTAAGGTACCACATTATAAGGGTACATGTGGTACTTTCTACAATCAAACTGCTTGAGCTGGAATAATGTTCTTCACCACTTACTAGCTTAATTATTTACTTCAGTTTTCCATATTATACCCACTTGGAAAATCGTTGTGACAATTAAATAAAAATAATTCACCAAAGCTCTTGCTGGGTACTTCGCATACAGTAAGCTTTCTGTACATATTAATGATTACTATTAGAATTAAAATGCAAAGTTTCAGGTTTCATTTAAGGCTACTCAACATGGTTATTGATGGACCACACAATAGCTAGCAAAGCCTCATGAAGCTAATGGAAAAACCTAAATCATAGAAGATGGTCAAAATGGTAAAAATTTTGGCAAATAACATTTCCCCTTTACTTTATGCAGCTGTAGCTCCATGTTCTTTTTAAGTTTTGTTTTTACATTTGCAGCACATGAGGTTGAAAACTTGCCACACTGGATGGGGCCTAGTTATGGTGCCTCTTTAGGTTAGAAAATAACAAGATGAACATTGAAGGATTGGAAGAAATGTAATAGAGAGTCATATCTGTGAGGAATATATCAAACTGCCATCCTTAAGGGACCATTGTTCACTTATTCATTCAAACAAGCATTTTGCAACAAGCAGACTATTAGTGAGGAAGGATAAAGGAGTGATTGTACATAAGAACAATTTCCAAAGCTGCTGAAAAGAAGTAAATACTAAATCCCTCCATGAAGGACTTGTCTCATTCTGGCCTTTATTATAGGCCAGGCATCCATCTGTCTGCTTGCACTGAGAAGTCTTTACTCCAAATTACAAAGCAAAGAAGGATATATTCTGACACAAGAGATCTTACCCAAGTTTTCTCCCAGGCTAGCTCTTTGCCAGTCAATAGGTGGTCCTGAAATAAAACCCCTATACCTCATTATCAGAACAGCTGGAAACATTGAAAATGGGTCTAATAAGTAGGCGTGTCAAGACAAAAAAATACAAAGAGAAGCAAAAAACAAAACAAAACAACAAAGAAAGCAAAGCAAAAAACAACCATGAGAGTTACAGGAAATAGGAGAAAACAAGAGGAAATGCTTCATGACATAGATTAAACTTTTGACTGTACATTCTCTGTGAAATTAGAGGAACTATTTCCTACCTTGAAATCAAAGCTCAAAGAAAAGATATAAAGCTTCAAAGACGAGCTGATCCATAGTAAAAGAAAGTAAGTATTGGATGGCAGATCTTGTTAGAAAAAATAATGATACCCAGTAAGATGGCAAAAGTAGTAACATTCAGGTGGTGATGACAAGTTCTCCCAGTGAAAAGTGTTTTAGACAGTAGAAGAGGAAAGAAACAGTAGAAGCCACATGGCAGCTACCAGATGTGTTGGTGAACATTTATGAGCCATCCCTGCCACCTTTCAAAATTAACTTAAGATTCTGAATTGGGCTGAGGTCCTGTGTTAGTACTCAGTGATAAGTATAGTAGTTAAATCATGTTTCCAGGAAGTAATTCCTGACTATAACTGTTTTGTTTGGAAGAGATATTCTAGAACTAAAAAACAAAACAAACAAAAAAAACTGAAACAAAACATAGAATGTTGTACATTCGTGTTATTAATGTCATATCATTTTAGTTTCTGTCTTCCAAAACACAGTCCCATGGTGCCTGGATCTAAATGTCCCAACCCAAAATACTGTCTCTGATTCAGGTAGGCAGTACACAGCTATATCAGATTCTTGATGAGATTTTGGTAACCACCTTAGCATGGATAAAAATGACCCTGGGTACACAGTCAGGAAAAGGCTGCTTCCTATGTCAGGGTGAAGCTTTAATTAAAAGTATTTACTGCTGGCTCCTTGCTTCCTACCCTCCATACCGAAGAAACACAACTATTGTGCAATATTCATATTGCTTGGAGAAAAGTGAAGGTTAGAAGTTTCTCCTAGTTCAACAGAAAAGATAATAAGGAGTCAAAGACAGTGACTGGCAGAAATTCAAATGAGTGGGAATGTTATGTTAAGAGATATGGTAAGAGGATATTAAATTATGGAGAAGTGTTTGTTGTGTTTATTTTTTAACAACTGAGATAGCGTTTTAAGAGAATGAAACATTTCCAGTTATTTAAATGTCTTTGCTCCTCAGCCTCCTTCACCATAGGGGTTATAAACTCTAGCTCCTTTCAAGTTCAAATACTTTTTGATCTCTTGGCTTCACTTTTTATTTAGTTGTGTCTTTGAGAAAAGACCAGAGAGTTCTGAAATTTCACAGTGATATCTAGGTGACTCTGGTAGTAAGTTGGTCGCTGAAATTCAGGAAACTAGGTGCCAAGTATCTGATATTTGCTATTGAATAGTTTCATAGTGAAAGACAGTGCCTGTAACCTTAGTGGTGAGATTCAAACAAATGCATCAAAAAATCTGAATTTCCAAGTCCTGACCTTGGGTTAATAAGCTTGAATGTAGGCGAGGATGGCATTTTAAAAATGCATGCAGTTATACAGTCCCAAACAGTCTTCAACTTTTGAGTAATCCAGGGCTGCAGAATATATTCCATATGAAAAGGGGGCCATGACTTTGAATTGCATGTCTCCAAGCCAAATTTTACAAAGGTCCCTCATTAGGCAGCCCACTGCTCTCTAAACTACCTATAACCTCTCCCTGGAAATTTGTTACAATTCAGGAGAACACCAAGGTCCACAGAGTCTGCTCAGTACATTTAAAAGAAAATAACATAATTTTAACAAGATTGATATCTCACATCCATAAGATTCTGATATAATCTTGCAAAGTCTTGGGGTGCCTGGGTGGCTCAGTTCGTTAAGCATCTGCGTTCAGCTCAAGTTATGATCTCGGGGTCCTGGGATTGAGCCCCACATTCAGCTGGAAGGAGCCTGCTTCTCCTTCTCCCTCTGCCTGCCACTCTGCCTGCTTGTTCTCTCTCTCTGTTAAATAAATAAATAAAATATTTAAGAATAAAAAAGAGAAAAAGAAAAATATCTTGAAATGAAATCATCGGATCAAAGAATATGCATTTTACATTATGATGCACATTGTCAAACTTTCCTCCAAAAAGAGGAAAAAGTTCTACCCCAACCAATTTTGCATGAATGTGTTTATTTCCTCACATTTCTGTCTATCCCCAACTATTCCCAACAGTAATAATCCTCCTATGTTTTTGTCCTTGCCTGTTTTTCTGTTAGGGGAACCAATATTTTTCTTATTATGTTTTAGAAAAATTTAATATTTTATGTAAGATTATTTTTCTGTCATAGAAGTCGAAAGTATTTTCCTAGTTTGTTGCTTGTGTTTCTACCTTTTTATAATTAATCTATATAGAAAGTGTTAATTTTATGTAATTAAATCTATTATTTTTTCCTCAATCACTTTTCTTTCTGACTTTGATACTAGCTTAGAAAGTTGGGGGGTTTTTTTATATTCAAGAAGGTAAAAAAAAAAAACCTTTCATTACTATTTCCTTCTACTTATTTTATTATTTTTAAATGAGTGGTAGCATGGAATAGTTTTAAGAACACCAACCTGAGCAAATTTGGATTTGAATTCTGCTCTTTAATTTTAAACTGTGTGAATTTCAGCATACTACTTCATGTCTAAAATGGAGAAGAGAATTTCTACCTTTTGTTAGGAGAGTATTAAAGGAAAGGATATCTGTGAATTACTTGGCATGGAATATTGTGATGTGCCCAGCATATTATGAGTGCTCTACAGATAGATATTTTACTATTATTATCTTTTACATTTAAATATTAGATTCACCAAGATTATTTCCCTGAGAAGTCAGAAATATCTTTTTAAAGTAAAGATTTTTCTTGTCACAAATCTTTCTGATACCACCTTATGTTCTTCTGAATAAAGTCTTAATTCCTTACCTTGTCACTAACAATCTTCTAAATTTTGCTTTGACATTGATGCCTGGCCAAAGCCTCCTGTTACTCCTTACTCCCATTCTACTCTCTCATTACACCGATTTATTTACTATTTCTGAATGGGACTTGCACTTTGATACCTTTGTACTTTCTCCAAATTATTATTTTTTTCTCCCTAGAATCTACCCACTTTTCTTTCCTGAACATTTAAAGTAATTATTTGAGGCTCAGGCCAAGAATTGCCTTCTTGATGAAACTTCCCATTGATGTTCCTCCCTATCAGAATTGTTTTCTCCTTTGATTTCCATGGGGTGTTTGTCCCTCTCTAGAACCACAGTACACATGGGTATGCTGTCCTGCACCAGTTCATGAATACCTTGTAGGAAATATTCTGTCATGCTTTTCAACCTTGCCTGCCCAGTGTTTGACACACCGAATGGGAATGGAAAATATCTATTGACTACAAAACACACTATACAATTTCTGTTCTGTTTATGTATACAAATCACAACACTTACTTGGATCTAGTTCACCATAGGAAGCATATTATGTGTATACATATATATGTATAATTACATACATATATAATTTTTCTATGTAGACTTTTGCTTATTACAAATAAAACCTTGATAGATTACATTTATAAATCATATCAATTATGAAATATATTTTTTGGCAATGTTATTACATCTTTCAGGCTCCAATATATTAAAAGGCTGAACACTTTCAGAAACAGATACATTCTGTGCAAAATTTAAGCTTGGCAGAAGCTTTAAGATATATAGAAAGGAAATGCTGATCTATAGTCGTGGGACTTTAGAATGGTTGGCCATGTGTTCATATTACTGTGTCATTTCCATTACTGTACACTGAGATCTAAGATGAACTATAACTGGTCTGCATAAAATCCAGTTAAATTAACATTTAGTGATCGCCGCTCTGTACCCAGATACTATCATACAGGTCACCATTTTTCACACTGTACTCTCTGAAATATTTGTCTTAGAAGATGTTAAAAGATTCTCCTCAGATAAAGGAATTCCATGGAACAATAAGTTTGGGCTACAGCACATAATGATTTCTCCTCTGGGAGAGTCATTCTCTCTTGAACTCCTAATTTAACTCATTGTTCTCCAAACTTATTTGAAAACCGAACTTCTTTTCTAGTACATACCTAGAAGTCAGATTGGGAAACGCTGACAGGTATTAGTTCCCTTAATCTTTACAGTAATTTTGTCAACAAGCGCTGTGCTGAAACTCCTGTTTTACACATAAGGACACAAGTTTGCCAAAAGTCATTGGCTGTGAGAGGATAGAACCCAGGTCTCTAGGGGCGCCTGGGTGGTACAGCGGTTAAGCGTCTGCCTTCGGCTCAGGGCGTGATCCCGGCGTTATGGGATCGAGCCCCACATCAGGCTCCTCCCTATGAGCCTGCTTCTTCCTCTCCCACTCCCCCTGCTTGTGCTCCCTCTCTCGCTGGCTGTCTCTATCTCTGTCAAATAAATAAATAAAATCTTTAAAAAAAAAAAAAAAAAGAACCCAGGTCTCCTTCTGATTTCAAGACTCTTTATACCTCAGCCTCCTCTTGCGAATGCTTAAACATTGTGGCAATTTCCTTATCTAGGAAAATAGGATATTGCTCTGGAAATTATCAAGAATATTTTTCGAGGAAAAAAATATTTTCCTAGGCTTTGGAATTTCCCACTACCACCCTAGCATCACCACCATCTTTTAATATTTTCACTCTTCCTAGACCATCCTACAGTCCTATATTCTCCATGAGGTCTATTATGACAATTTCATCATATCCTCCTCATCCAAAATCTTGAGGTATTCTCTGAATTATGCATTCTGTCAGTTGCTGGATATTGTTATGTAACTGTTTCATGTGTGCCTGCCCTATTTCTCTAACATCAGGTAATTTGTCTTAACCTCTTTATTTATCTGTTATCAGTATTGAATCCTTCATATAGTACTTGTTGAATGAATGAATGAATGAATGAATGAGTGCATAAGTAAACAACTAAGTGGATGATGGAATTATGGACACATAGTATGGACAAAGTGTCTTAATACATACCAGTCTGATATCCCAATTCTTAAAATCCTCATTTGGTGGAGATAGAGTGCAAACTGGGGCAGGGAGGGGACACAGACTTTTTACTAGTTCAATGGATCTCAAACTTCAGTATATAGCTTGAACCACAGGTTGCTGAGCCCCACTCTCAGAGTTTCTGATTCAGTAGGTCTGGCATAGGGCCTGAGAATTTTCATTTCCAACAAGTTTCCAGGTGATGCCAATGCTGCTGGTCCAAAGTCCATACTTTAAGCCACACTAAGCAAGGATAAATTTGACCAGTTCAATCACTTGATTTGCTATGTTCAGCTGTGTGACTGAGCAAGATTCTTAAATACTTAGCTTTAGAATCATTATTTTAAAAATGACCTTAATATACTTAAGTTGCAGAGTTATGGTGATATAATATATTAAAAAGAGCCAGACACAGAAAAAGTCATTGATACATATCAGGTTGCTTCCTTTCCTCCCTTCTGAGGAAGTGGCTAAGGGTGCTTCATACTGCAGTCCTTCCTTTTACTTGTTCCATCAGTTCTAGAAATTTATACTACACTATTCTTTTATAAATGTGCCCAAGTCCAATAGCATATATCTTGGAACCAAGATATTGGATAACAGAAGCAATAACACAGACCTCAGGCACAGAATTAATTACAGCCGACGGCAGTTCTTAATGCAGACTATAGTCGGTTCTAGTTACAACCATTCCTTGCTCAAGTACAGGCTTCTGCTTCAAAACAACTCAGAGACACTGACTGCTTTCTGTTTTATCTCCTCATGTAGCAGTGATAGTGCTTAAAGTTATCCCCAATCTGATGCCATTCTGTCTCATTCCATCAAAAAGCACAAAGAAGTCCTATCTTTGCTTTATTACAGCATCCTTTCAACAGACCCTTTGCTCGGGAAAGAATAGAGCTGAGCTTGAATGATATTGCCTCACTTAGGAACTTAACCATTAGCAAAATTAATTGTGAAAAGAGACTATAGTAGTTTAAAAATTGTCTGGTGAGAGATTTCTCCTAATTTTAAGTGGATAGATTTCAATGAATATGTGCCTCCCTTCAGGCTTGTATTATCAAAACGGTCTCCTTTAAAGTTTTAAAAAAATCTTTTTGTTGGGCTATTTTACTGTTTAAATTATTATATGCATTACATATGTTTGACTTGTTGACTCCTGATAATCAGAAACTATATTTGCCCAGTTGGGTTCTGAGTTTAAAAGCCTAAGATCTGAGTCACAATTATGCATATTAAAGCTCAACACCTGGGACACCTGGGATGCCTGGGTGGCTCAGTCGGTTAAGGGTCTGCCTTCAGCTCAGGTCATGATCCCAGGGTCCTGGGAGCGAGTCCCACGTTGGGCTCCCTGCTCAGTGGGAAGCCTGCTTCTCCCTCTCTCCCTGTTTGTGCTTTCTCCCCCTCTCTCTCTGACAAATAAATAAATAAATAAAATCTTTTTAAAATTTTTTAAAAAATAAAAAAATAAAGCTCAACACTTTTATATTATATAAATCCTCCAAATGCCGGAGGTGGGGGAAATGTCCGTAAGGATCAACTAGCATTGACTGGCATCAAGTCTTCCAGGCTCCCCCAGGAGGAGTTAGAAATGCGACAGAAAGTACTTGGGGCTCCTGTCATGCAATACAGAGAGTTTCCAAAGGTTGAGTGTGACCTCCTACTGCTCTTGGAGAGACGCTTCACTCCATGTTTGGGAAAATGAATTACTCCCACTTGGTTTAACTTTCTGAGAACTTTTCTCCTCAGGTTTCTGGCAATTCTATCCCTACCCATCAGTGCGACAACTGGGCTGAATAAGTCTGAAACACTGTCAGTGATAGATGAGCAGGCTTATGTTTTGGTGACTTTGCTTTCTTCACTTTGGCATACAGCTTCTTTTCATCAAAGAGGTAAAACAAACCATGGAGAACATGAAGAGAAAAACCCTTTGTATCTCATCTGACACCAGATGGATCACCCTAGTCCCTGCCAGTAGCAAGATTGGTAGAATATGAGAAAGGGGAATTAGGATCACCCAGACCTTTTCCTCTGCCACGAGGCAGCCAATGCTTAGTAGAGGAAATCATAAAATTGTATCTATCAGTCCCTTCCAGATAAACACTGTCTAATTTTTACTGATCTTTTTGGCTGGTGAGTAATCCTTTGATTCATCTTTCAATGAATCATACTTGCATTTGCTATTGTAATTATTTCTAACTGTCTCTATTTTTCATGTTTAGAAGCTTAATCCAACACCCTCCAAATTAGTACATCATTCTCCCTCTAAGATCAAGAATATCAGGACAAATATTTGACAGCAATTTCCTCAACTTTCCCTCTCACTGCACCTGTATTTTAGACTTACCATCTCTGCGTAACTGATACATTTCTGAGGAAGGGGTTCCCATCTCCCTGCCAAGCCTCTGTGTGTGCACTCAATCTCACTCTCTCACACTTTCTTCTTTACTGATTAGCTATTTCCTCACTTTGCTTTCTCCTTCTTTTTAGCTCTAAAAATTTCTATTCCCCTTGTGACCATGATGACCATTAGTCTTAAAAAAAACTTTCTCATAATTTACCTCTCTCTTGAGCTCTTATCCAGTCTCTATTTCCTTTCACACGTAAGATTGGCTTACAATCTAGTTTCTGCTCTGACTACTGTATTATAACTGCCATGTTGAACAGTCTATATCCCCACACTCTGTGTTGAATTGAACAATGTGAGATCTTTGGTTTTTTGTTTGTTTTTTCCTCTTTGATATTTGTGGCATTCACTGCGGCCTACAAAATTTTCATCCCTCTTCTGCTGTCTGTTTAATCAACTCGTATTCAATGTTCAATTTCCTAAGTATTGGTATTTCCTAAGATTCTATGCTAAACCCTATTTTTTCTTTCTGTTATTTACTTTGATGAGCCCTTTTAACCTCATGATTTGAACCAACTCCACTGAACAAATACATAACAATCTATCTCTTCAGCCCTCCTCTTTTTCTAAACTCATACCTCACCGGCTCTTCAAATTCAAAATATTACAAACTAAATGAAATCCTCTTCTAAATCAACCTCTCCTTCTAGTTTCCAATATTAATCATTCAGCACTATTTCTCTGTTCATGTTATCATTCCCCTACTAAACAGTAAGTTCCATGAGGACTAGTTTGTTCATCCCTCTCTCTGAACAAATAAAAAATTGCTGGCACATGGTCATCATTATATAGATATGTGCCAAATTAATGAATGGGAGAATGAATGGATGAATACTGGTTATCTAGACTTGAAAAATTCAGTCATTTTTAACTCTTCTTTCCATTACTCCACTAATCAAAATGGTGGCCAAGTCTCTTGGGTACTTTTACAATATCCCTTCTCTCCACCCTCTCTACTCTGACTGCAATTTTTTTGGTGGTTTAAAATTTTAATTTCCTCTTACTTGGCCTCTTGTTTTAGACTCCTTATTGATCTTTCCAATGGCCAGAAGCATATTCTCCCACCTCTGAAATTTTCCATACATTTAGGGTATTTTTTACTTATATAGGTAGCATAGGTATAATGTACATTTTATAATGGTTCTCTAAATTGTACTCTCATCAAAGCAGAAGGTTTATCATGTTATCCTTTTAATCTCTCACAGCATTGAATGTATATTTCTTTATTATTAAAATAATTGGTTAGTAAATAGATGTGAATGAGTAAACACTACTGCCAGAGTAAATTTAACTTTCATTTAGTCACTTCCCTACAATTAAAACATTTAATGGCTCTTCACTGCATACTGAATTAAGTTTAAAGTCCTTAATTAAGAATTTACCTTCTATCACTTACTTCCTACCTATAACGTAGTCCAAAATCCCTTGCCAAGGTTATACCTCTTTCCCTTTTTACATATTCTATATTCTGACCATTGTAGAGCAGGGAAAACTTTACAGTTTTAGGTTTTTAGCTGGGCTTTTTAACAAAAAGGCAGATTAACAAGAGAAAAATAAACAGTTGATTAATGTGTGCTATGCAAATCACACGCGAGAAATCTTGACAAAAGGAACTCAAAGCGGCATTTAGAACTCTGGCTTACATAGCTATCTTCAACAAAAAACAATGAACTTATAGATAAAGGCAGCAGAAAAGAAAGTTTCATACTTGCAAGAGCAGCAAACTGTGGGAAGGTAAATATATGGGAGGGGGGTAATAGAGTAAGGTTTGTTCGCAGATTCCTCCGGTACCTCTGTGCTGCTAAAAGCAGTATAAAAAAAAATTTATGTTCTGTTTTTAGGCAGAAAAGGGGAGGATAGGGAGAGCTTTTCCTCATTTTCTGTTTCTTAATTATCTTCAGATTAAAATAATTTTTGTGTCAGAGGCATATTTTGGGGTGACGTTTTGATTTCTTTCAACATTTGAGTCTACTTCACCAATCCTAATCCTCATTTTGCTCAGGTTGTTCCCTCCAAAAACACCCCGTCTTTGTTTCTGCCTGTTAAAATCCTATCTACTCTTCAATACCCATCTTCAAGAGTTCAGTATGTTGAAAGTAAATTTGAAGCAGGTAAGACTTAGAAGATAGGTGAAGATAAAGAAGCTAGGGACTTGTTTCCTGTGACTTTCTCTTTTGTCAAATCCCCGCCTGAACTATGTGTATTACTATCCAAAATTCAGGTCACCGTTCTGCTTCTTGCTATAGACTCCTGACTAACCTTAGGCATAGGTTATGTTTAAAATAGTCTAGTCTAGTCAAAATTCCCTAATCATTCTCCTAGCACTTGGATCTAGTTTCCTCCAACCTAGAGTTGTTTACAGTTTTGCAGAGGAGATTGGCAAGTGTATAACAGGTACAGTATGTGGCAGTGAAAAAATAAATCAGGATTGGAAGGATAGGATAAGCAAGTGGAAAATCTTTTTTTAATAATATTTTGTTCCATTTCCCTCCCCTTTTAATTTCTTGGTTTTCTTTATTACCTTTAATACTTTTATTCACTAGGATGTGAACCACAGCTTAGATCATTCTTATCAATGTGAATCTCATAAGTAAATATTTTTAAATTTATTTTTTATTTATTGTTGAAGTATAGGTTATAAGTAAATTTTTACATAAATATAGACAGTATCATCTTTCCAGGTTGAAAGAGAGAAACTTAGGACATTGTCTGAGCATCACACATATTGGTCTCATTGGATGTAGTCTCAGAGTCTCCTGGAAGCCCTTTACTACATTACTAAGGCTGTACCAAGCCAGTTGCGCGGATGTAGCCCTTGTTGTTCAGATGGTTACAACCTGAAACTTTAATTCATAGTCCTACATTTAGGAACTGCCAAGATCAAAAGTTTTGCATGCTTCTTGTCTACTCAGGAAACCACTAATTAACACCTCTTCACAAACAAAGCTCACTCTGACTTTCCTTCTGCTTCATTCTTTCTTTTGTCTTATGATCCTCCTGACATAAACAGGTAGGATCAAAAGCTGCACCAGTTAGTTATCTTCCATAACCACCCTTAAGTCTGCCCTGGTATTTATGTCTCTGCCTACCAGACAAGAGTTTCCTTTCCACTTCACCCAAGAGTATATTCTATTGTGTATTAGAGCTACAAGGATGCAAGCCGACACTCTGGATAGGATGCTAAACAATGTCAGGGAAATACTAAAAAGCATCCTATTGAGCAAATCATCCATTTACTGAAGATTAGAACCACATATGCAAGCCAAACATGCCCAAGTAGGAAGGAGACAAATAAAAAAGGGAGGTCAGAGGGTGTAGGGGTGAGTGACTAAAGGAAATAGATAAATAGATATCAAGTGACTCAGAGCCAATGAATTACCTAAAGCCAATAAAAATAAAACAGCACACATGAAGTCTAGTGATTATGTAAAAGATGGAAAGTTATGTGTAAATCTAGAACTTCTTTAATTCAAATCCTATTCAATTCCTCTGAAGATAATCTCATCTATTTTCAAATCTTTGACTTTGAGCATAGTTGGCTCCTTTTCATTCATTTATAGAACAGACATTCATATGAACACTGCACTTTCCTATGATGACTAATCTAAGAAAAGTAAAAGGGGCCACTGGCTTAGTAATGGCTGCCAGATGGCAGCTGGACACAAACACCCCCAGGCATCACACAGAAGTAAAAAGAATAGTTTATTGAAGGTGATAACACCACTTAAAGCAATGCAAATCATGACTAACAGATTATAGTGTGGATGCTTGTTTAGCATTAACTGAGACCTAAATAAAATCAACTGAGTCATCAGGGAAAATTAATGACATTTAAATCTATTCTTCTAAAATGAGGAGAGTAAGGCATCCCCAGATTGTAGCTAAGGCTTTTGTGCCCCAGAAAAATTAGCTTGTAATCCTCTGACAAGGCTGAGAATAACTCAAATGAATATAGTCTTAGTTCAATTTGGAATTAAATTACCATATACAGTTCTGCTGGCATCTGTGCTATGCTGGCCTCTAGACAAGTGCCTTATTTAATTTACTCTATCTATCTATCTATCTATCTATCTATCTATCTATCTATCTATCATCTTTCTATCTATCATCTATCATCTCTTTATTTAATGGATATAGCATGTTCCCGTGTTTCTGGATATGACTTAGATTCTACCAATGAGATGGTCTTGTATGTAATTTGAAAGATAAAACATAGAACCCAATTTTCTTTTGCCAGAGGTGAAAGCCATAAAGGTTCTGGCAGATGAGTTCTTACAAGGGCAGTCTGAACCCATTCCCCCGCCAATCACTCACCTTGGGGGTGTGGGGGCAGCTGAGACACTGGTAGTCATTTTTTGCATTTTCCTGACCTCTAGTGGCAGCAACTTCACTACTTTCTGGATTACAGTTGCATCTCTGAACAAAAACCAGGGATAAGTGCCTCACATTGCTTCCCTAATCCTTCCAACAGTTTTGTGTTCCCCCAACTCCCTGTATCAAGTCAGTTTCATTTGAAATACCTGGAAGGTTTCTGTTCTCCTAAATGAACCAGGCCCCTACTCCAACCATATGGCTGAAATCTTAGAACATTTTCTCACAATGTCTATAAAACCACTTTTATTTATCTACTCATCAGTGGAAGAATATTTGAATTGTTTTCATTTTTTGGCTATTATAAAAAATGGTTCTATAAAAATTCATGTACAATTATGGTTCTGTAAACACTCATGGCATGTTTTCAGTTTTCTTTGATATATACCTCAGAGTGAAATTACTAAATCATATGGTAACTATATGTTTAATCATTTGAGCAATTTCCAGACTATTTCCCAAGGCACCTGCACCATTTTAATTCCCACTACCAGCGAGTGAAGGGTCCAATTTTTCCACTTTCTTGTCAACACTTATTATCTGTAATTTTTTCTATAACCACCCTAATGGATATGCAATTGTATCATAATGGTATTCTGACTTGCATTCCTTTGACAGATAATAATGTTGAGCTTCATTTTATGAATTTTTAAAATCATTGTATGTCTTTTTGCCCCCTTTTTATTAGGTTATTTATCTTTATTATTGGGTTGTAAGAGATCTTTATATATTACAGATGTAAGTCCCTTATCAGATAATTTGCAAAAATTTTCTCCCATTCTGTGCATTGTCTTTTCACTTTATTGGTGTTGTCCTCTGAAGAACAAAACTCTTTCAAAATTATTTCGATAATATCTTTTTTATTGTTTCTTGTGCTGCTTGTGCTTTTACTGTTATATCTAAGATACTGCCTAATCTAAGTCTACAGAGACTTATACCCATATTTTCCTTTAAGGGTTTTATATTTTTAGGTCTTACATATAGGTTTTTGATCCATTTCAAAGTGATTTTTTTTTTTTTGTAGATGGTGTGAAGTAGAAGTCCAAGCATCACTACTTCAATGGCAAATATCCATTTTTCAATACCATTTGTTGAAAAGACATTCTTTTTCCATTTACCTGACTGGATACCCCTATACAAATTCAACTGACCGTAAGCGTGTGGGTTTCTTTCTGGAGTCTCAGTTTTTTTTTCTGTTATCTATATGTTTATCTTTATTCCATTACTATACTGTCTAGATTACTGGAATTTCATTAGTAAGTTTTAAAATTGGGAACTCTGAGTTCTCCAAATTTGTTCTTTTTTTTAAAGTTTGTTGTTGTTTTTTTTTCCTATTTTCAGTCTCTTGAACTTCCATATGAATGTTAGAGTCAGCCTGTCAGTTTTATAAAGAAGTCAGGTGAAATTTGATAGAAACTGTGTGGAACCTGTAGGTCAGTTTGAGGGGTATTGCTTCCCAATCATAACAAAGAAGAACAAACTTTATCGAATTTCCAGTACAAACACAAACTGAAATAAGCTGAATAATCATTAAAGCGAACAGAATTAAATAATTGTAATCTAATGAACAGTGTTCTTTTGCTATCAAGATGGCATTTTTCTATGAACATTTAATGACATGGAAAACATTCTCAATGTGCTCAATTAAAATAGAAAAATAAAAATTGATAGAGATAAATATAGATATGAAAGGAATACATCAAAAATAGCTATGTGGTCCAGAATTGCCTGGAAAAACCAAGAAATATTTCATTTTTTTAAAGATCTTATAATTTAATTGAGACACAGAGAGAGCACAAGCACGGGGAGAGGCAGAGGGAGAGGGAGAAGTAGACTTACCGCTGAGCAGGGAGCCCAACATGGGGCTTGATCCCAGGACTCTGAGATCATGACCTAAGCCGAAGGCAATCACTTAACCAACTGAGCCACTCAGGTGCCCCCAACAAATATTTTAAATTTAAAAATTCCTATAGTTTGTCACCCTGGCATACACTTCATTAAGTTGTCCATAAGAAGAAACAGCTCAACTGAAAATGCACACTTACAAGTCAGAGGTCCCATTTTTGTAACACTGAAGTGGAAAAATATAATTTTTTAAACTTTTTATTTTGATAGGATTTTAGATTAACCAAAGAGTTATATTTCTATGAAATACAAATAGTTCTTACATACTCTACACCTAGATCTCCCTAATATTGACATCTTACAATATGATGGCATGCCCACCAAAAGGAGGAAGTTATTGGTACACTATTAAATAAGCTACATATTTTATTTGGATTTCACTAGCATTTTTTTTTTCTCCTAATGTCCTTTCTCTTGTCCAGGATACCAAATCACATTTAGTTTCCATATTTCTTTTGTCAACTCCAATCCTGAGTTTTTCACTATGCTTTCTTGGTTTTCATGACCTTGACACTTTTGAAGAATACTGTTGTGGTATTTTGCAAAATGTTTCTCAATTTAGGTTTGTGTGGTATTTCCTTGTTATTACAGTGGGGTTCTGTTCTCTTACATTTTGTTTGTTTTAGGTTTTTTGTTTTGCTTTGTTTTGTTTTTGTTTTTGCAAGACTTCTACAGAGAAGAAGTGCCCTGCTCACTGAATGATATCAAGGAGTACATGCAGTGGACATGACTTATTAGTGGTGATTTTAATTTGTTCACTTGGTTAAGGAGATGTATTCAGGTTTCTCTACTATAATGTTATTATTTTTCTCTTTCTGCACTCTATTGATTAGAAATTAGCAAAAAGTCCAGCAGACATTCAAAGGCAGGCTAATGAAGTGCAGAATATATTCTAAAGCAATTTTTAAACATCTATTCTCTTTATGGCTTCTGAATGGTGTCTCTTGATTGACAATGTGTGGCATGCTCATTGTATATGAGTTTTGCCTCTCAACAGCGAGGCCAAGCTGTGAGGGGCTCACAGTATATTTCACACATGCCCTGATGGTTAAAGTTTGGTGCCACTTCTAGAGCCACTTTGCATGGTGTGACAATAGAGATAATGGACAAAGAGTGACTTTCTTTTCACTTTTATAGATAAAAATATTGGTTCATTCTGGGGATTATAATATTGGTGATTCTATTTTTTTTAATCTTTTGGTATTCACCAAATTTTCTTCAATATGCGTGAGTGGCTTTCATAACAACAGAAAGGGATGCTATGTAAAAACAAATGAAACAATGGGTTTATGTAAGGAATGTAAACTAAGGGATGTGACACCTGAAGTAGAATAGACGAAAAAGCATCAATCTTAAACATTTTTTTCTATGACTAAAAATATGGACTGGTTTTTGGTAGTGCTGGTTCTCTGATGCTCTTTGCTGAACTTTTTATACTCTGTCCAGTTGTCCAGGTTTGTTCTCACTGCTGCCACTTGTAGCAGGGTGATGGACTAGTGGATGCCAATTATAAAATAAAGAATAAAAATTTCCAAATGAAATGAAAAATTGTGAAGTGGATAGATCCTCAAATTATGTTGCTTTTTACTTAATACATGTGTCTTGAATTCAGCCTCTCTTCTTTATTATATTTTATGCCACAGAATTATTCAGACCATCATTGCCTACTGCTTTGCAATAGTCTGGTGGCCTCTGTCACTACTTACTGCCGAGTTAGGATAACTACACATTGTGATGAAGTTTAACTGCCTAAATTCTAACATATAATGTCACTCCCTTTGGTGGGTTGAATGGTAGGCCCTCCAAAAGATATGATATATCCCAGAACCCATGGATGTAACATTATTTAGAAAAAAAGATCCTTTGCAAATGTAATTAAGGATGAGATAATCCTGGATTATCCAGGTGGGCCCTAAATCCAATGACAAATATCCTTATAAGAGAAACACAGAGTAGAGAATACAGAGAAGAGGAAAAGGCCATGCAAAGATAGAGGCAAAGATTGGAATTATGCACCCATGACTAAAGAATGCTAGGAGCAACCACAAGCCAGAAGAAGAAAGGAAGGAGTCTCTCTCAGACAGAGTCTTCAGAGGAAGTGTGACCCTGCAAACATCTTGGTTTCAGGCTTCTGGCCGGTAGAATTGTGAAAAGATAAATTTCTGTTGTTTTAAGCTACAAGCTTATGATGATTTGTTAAAACAGCCCTAGGAAATAGACATATTTCTAATTTATAAATTTTTGTTATTTATTAGATCCTTATGATCTAAAACTGCTTTTCAAACTTGGGAACTCATAAGCCCTTAAGAATATTTCTATAGGCCCCTGAAGTCTAGGGCCTATTTTGAGAAATGTTTCCAGTTCTTATCACCATTTGTTTTTGCATTCAGTGAGTATTTCCTATTACCAGACATTGTGGTAGTCATGGAGAGTACATCAGAAACAAGACTGATACAATCTCTACTCTTTTCAGTTTATATAGGTGGAATAAGTAAGATAATTGTAGATAGTCATAAACACTATAAATAAAACATACACTGATGGGATAGAATATAAGCAGAGTGCCAGAGACTTCTACTTTCAAATGAGTGATCAAAAAACTCATTAAGGAGAGATTCTCAAACAAGGAATGGATAAAATGAAAAACCACCTAAGCAAAGTGAGAGAACAGCTTCTAGATAGAGAGTGGTGGGAGATTAGAAGAGAAAGATATTTGGGGCCAGATTCTGGAAAGCCTCGTAAGCACTGATGAAGAGTATAACGTTAGTCTAGGAACAAGGCACAATCATCAGTGGGTTTTAAACTGCAGAGTGATAGGAGGTGATTTCCTTTATAAAATCACTCTGGCTGCTCTGCAGAAAATTGATGTAAACTCCTCAATGAGAGCATCAGGACAGTATAAATCTCAGAGTAGCGAGGAAAGAGTGAAAGTAGAAAGAACTGGAACAATGAATGTCATATTTTGGAGGTAGAACTAATAGAACCTTTTGACGGGCTGGATGTAAAAAGTGGTGAAAAGAGAAATTGGTCTTACAAATCTGGTAGAATGAGGTAGAAAAGGGGTAGCAAGGAACAGATTTGAGAGGGAGGAAATTAAGAGTTCTACTTTAGACATAAGTTTGAAATACTTTAGACATTAAAGTAAAAACAAAATGTTGACATTTGGATATAGGAGTTGAAAGTTCATAAAAGGTCAAGACTACTGGGAGTCATTAGCATACAGATGATGGTTAAAGACCTGAGGTTGGATTAAATGAATTTCAGAGAATACAGACAAAAATAGGAAAGGAGAAGGGAAGAGAGGAGAGAAGGGAGAGGAGGGGAGGGCGGGAAGAGGGGAGAGGGGAGAGGAATAAAAAAGTGGAAAGAAGAGGAGAAGAGAAGATGAGTCCTAAGGAATATTCACATTTAAATTCTTGCAGATTAGGAGGCCCTTAATGTAAGAGAAATCCAGATGAATATAGCCTCATAGAAACCACAGAAACAGGGGCACCTGGGTGGTTCAATCAGTTAAGTGTCTGCCTTTGGCTCAGGTCATGATCTCAGGGTCCTGGGATTGAGCCCCATGTCCCATGTCTAGCTTCCTGCTCAGCAGGGAGTCTGCTTCTCCCTCTCCCTCTACCCCTCCCCTTCCCCACTTGTGGTCTCTCTCTGTCTCTAACTAACTAATTAATTAATTAATTAAAAGAAACCACAGAAACAAAGAGAAGAAAGTGTTTCGCTATGGAGTGATTTTTCAACTCTACTGTATGATGTTGGAAGTCTGTTTAATGTGAAGAACAAAGTGTTGATTTGGTAATGTAAAGATAATTGGTAATTTTAACAAAAGCAGTCACAGTAGAATTATGAGTATGGAAAATTAACTGGAATGCATTTAGAATAAAATGACAAGTGACAAAATGGAGGCAGGAATTAGGTATTATCATTAGAGATTTTTTTTTTTTTTCTAGAATGGAAACAGAGAGCAGGATATGTAGAGGGGTATATAGGGCCATGGGTGGGCTTTTATAGGATAAGAGACAAAAAATCTTATTTGTGTGCAGGTAGAAATAAGTAAAATGAAAGGAAGAAATTGATGAATCTTGAACCTGGGGAAAGAGTGTTACTTGCAGCAGGGAAGTCCTTGGGGAGCAAGACAGGATGATATTCCACGGACACAGAAAGAATCTAGCCCATGATAGAAGCAGGAAAATTTCATTAATTGTATCAAAAGAGAAGGAAAAAGTTGTAAGATAGAAAGAGGTAAGCTGCTAGCAATTGTGGCAGCATTTTAAGTGGCCATTAAATGAGCCAGAATATCTTTTATTAATTTTGGATAGTCATCTAAATGTAAAAATTTAAGGGTTTTTTAAAGATTTATTCATTTATTTGAGAGAGAGATACAGACAGACTGTGGGGGAGTGGCAGAGGGAGAGAGAGAATCTCAAGCAGATTCGCTGCTGATCATGAAACCCGAGATGGGACTCAATCCCAGGACCCTGAGATCATGACCTGAGCCAAAACCAAGAGTGGGACACTCAACCTACTAAGCCAGCAGGCGCCCTAAAAAATTAATTTTTAAAAACCTCTTTACAATTATGAACACCTGAGAATGCATCAGCACATTTGGTTTAATAAATACTACCCTACAAAATGAAGCCCAAATTTGTAATCTTAACTCCTTGAATACATGAGACCAGTTTGCTAAATATGCATATAACTCATCATTTTTTTTTTTTTGTCATTAGAAGGAAAATCTCCCTCATTAAAAAGCTTTTGTCAACATTGTAATATTCTTCAGCCAAATTCTAAACTGGACCAGAGGTTGCTTGTATACCTCTTTAACTTTCTTTGTCCTTTTGGACAAAGGGCGTTAACACTTTTGTACTAGAGATTTTTTTTTCTTCATTTATATAAACTCTAGCAAGCTGTTAGTTATTCAGCCTGTTTTATCATTCATAATTTTGAACTATCCTTTACTGGCCTAGAGAAGATTTAGTCTTCCCATACCTGCTTGTACGAACCTTTTGTCTACGTGGAATGTCATGTTAGGCTCACCATTCTATTCTCATTCTTGGCACAGTAACTCACTTCATCAAATGTTGAAAGGATGCTAGGAAATTGAAGATATATATATAATAGAAGTCTATTTTCTACTTTTGACACATAATGTGCTAATAATGCCATCCAGAAGAAAGAGAGAATACTTTTAGCTTACAGAGGGTCTGAACCAAAGTTCACTGAAGAGGGAAAATCCTAGGCGCCTGGGAGGCTCAGTCAGTTAAGCATCTGTCTCTGGCTCAGGTCAGGATCCCAGGGTCCTGGCATGGAGCTCCATGTGCCGCTCCCTGCTCAGCAGGGTGACTGTTTCTCCCTCTCTCTCAGCCCCTCCCCCTCCACTTATGCTCTCTCTCTCTCTCTCTCTCTCTCAAATAAATAAAGAAAATCTTAAAAGAAAAAGAGGTAAAATCCTATCTGAGCAGAAGGGTAAAGGATGCTAATCATTTTTGGTAAAGAATGAAGTAAAAACCAGCCCAAGAGAGTAACCAGCATGATTAAAAGATAGAATATATGCTATCCTTGAGTTTGACGGCAGTATAGGGTTAATGAAAGGGAAGAGTATAAACTGAATTTATAAATGTAAATTCTGACCTGGTTAGGAAATGGTCTAGCTTTGAAAGATAGGTCAAAACCTGACAGTATAAATCTGAAATTAATAGATACTCACTTGTATTTTTTAAGACAGGAGATGGGTGGGTAATATGATTAGACAGACACATGGTTTTGAAAGATAGATGAGGCAGCTACGTGTCTGGAGACAAAGTTGAAAGGCTGTGAGCAGTAATTGCTGTCAAACTTACTCTGGAAGGGCAGGTTAAACCAAACACATATTCATGGCCAATGTCTATTCTGTTTCCATTAGGTTTCCTTTAAAATTAAACAATATAAACAAATAAAAAAGAAGTCCCAAATAAAACAAGTTCAGAAATTTTATTGACTCCTTAAACATCCACTAACTGGGGAAAGCAGTGACCTTATTTTGTGTGGCGACTTCCCCAAAAGCTTGCCAAAATGGAAGGCTGCAAAATATTCTGATTATTTGTTGAAAGCTCCAAATTTGCTATTCACAAAAGGATAAGTATTTTACAGCTAGGATAGGTCCTTATAACATCAGGTAAATATTTTACAGTGCCCAAAACATTGTTTTGAACACTTTCTAACCTATCTGACTTATTTTAATGGAAAAGATGATCATTTTATTTCTTTATTTATTAATGTATTAGGATATTTATCCACTTAAGTGTTCATTGTGTTGCTTGTCTTTTCTTCTAAATGACCTTAACTTATCTCTATGTCTATATATATCCTCCTAATATGATGATGGCAATATTGGGCAGTGTAAGGCCTACTTACTGGACATTATAAAGATGGTGGCCGACTTAGAATGTCAAATGTGACACTGTACATAACTCTACCTAACTTTCCCCATTCAGGAGATTCTTCATGCTTGGAATAAGAGTCCAAATATGAAGCTTTTAAAATAAATATGAACTTTTTTTCTTACTTCCTAAGGAGAGGGTGTTGTTTGATTTCACACACAAAATTGAAAAATTGTAGATTCACATACAATTGTAATTAAAGGGAAACAGAAATGGGATTTATGCTGTATCATAGATGATTTATAAATAATTGAAAAACAACTAAAACATCTACATTTTAATGCATCATGATTACAAACAAATATTTGAAAATAAAAAAGTATAATGTAAAGTAAGCTTACTATAAAATTTTTACTAAATAGGATTCATCTTTAACCACAAGTGATGATCCCAGTATAATCTATGGTACTGGTAGATTACTGAAATAAAATTTTTACATTCATAGCAACTAGCTCAGTTTTTAAAGGGAACTAAGAGAGAAAAGAAAGATAATTTAACTCCTAATTTCAGAAAAAATAGTAAGGCAAAACACATTTTTAGGGTCACTACATATATGACCAGTGGTTAAATTCACCCAAAAGATATACAATTTTAATCGCACTTGTCTCTAATAAGCTAGCCTCAAATTCTATAAATGAGAAAATGGATAGAACGTCTGAGAAGTTTAGGTAAATCTATTAATATAGTGGGAGAGTTCAACATCCTTCTATTAATCACTGAAGAGACAAATAGTAACCCCCAAAAAACTCAAGATATGATTTGAATAGTAAAAATAATACTTTATTCTAACAGAGATACACAGATTTCTGTGCCCTCAAATTAGAGTAAACACAGTTTTCTTGAGTGCAAAAGTCACACTCACAAAACAGATCATTTCACAAAGCCATGAACAAGGTAAAAATAAATATCAAAGTGTAGATATCGTATAGATCATGTTCTTTCAGGATGATGAAATTCAGTTAAAAATGTAAAAGAATAACAATAACACAAGATGAATAAATAAACCCCCAAATATCTGAAAAATTTAAAAACCTATCTAAACATTTTATAGTGAAATAAGTTGACATAATGTAAATTTAAAATAAATAACTTAGAACTAACTAAAAATAATCACATTGTACATCAAATCCTGGGGGAAAATGCAGAAACAATTTTTTTGAAAAAAATGTGTAGCCTTAAATCTTACACTAGAAAAGAAAAACAATTGAAAAAGAATAAACTTACTTTTAAAAGGAACACTAATAAATTTCAAATTAGAAGGAACAATGGGAGCAGATCAAAGAACTAGAAACACTTGCACACATTTACCATGTGTACCAAGGCAAGACTGTTGATAACACTGTCTATAGTAACAACAGCTGAAAAAAGCACAAATGCTAATCAATAAAAGAATATACACATATGTTACAGTCACATTAAAATATTAAACAACAGTAAAAATGAATGAAAGAAATCTACATGTAAGAAACTGTATGCCTCTAGGTGCTTAACCTGTTACATAGAATGAGTTGGAGGGTATCTGAAAGAAAAAAAAAAGTCCCAAAGACAATATATAGTGTATACTACTATAACATTTTAAAAGAAGCATTGTACTTTCAAATTAAACTTATTTTGAGATAATTGTTGATTCACATACAATTGTAAGAAATAATACCCTATACGCAGTTACTCCCATTAGCAACATCTTGCAAAACTACAGTACAATACCACAGCCAGGATTTTAACATCGACTCAAACCACCCATCTCATTCAGATCTTCCACGTTTCGCTTGTACTTATTTTTGCGGATATATTCAGTTCTATGCAATTCTATCGTATACACATAGGTGTGTGAATTGAGCACTCAGTCATATTGAGCAATTCCATCCTAAGGATCCCTCAGGTTGCCCTTTAAAAATCACACTTCCACAACTTTATCTCTAACCTCTGGTAACTACTGATCTGTTCTACATTTCTATAGTTTTGTTATTTCAAGAATCTTATTTAAATGAAATATTACAGTATATAATGTTTTGGGACAGACTTTTTTCTATCATTACATCTCCCTGATGATTGGCTTGTGTTGCCGCCTGTATCAGTCATTTTTCCATCCCATTGCTGAGCAGTGTTGCGTGCTGTGGATGTACTACAGCTTGTTTCACCATTCAGCCATGGAGGGCTGTCTGGGTTGTTTTCAGTTTTCAGCTATTATGAATAAAGCTGCTATTCTTCATGGACAGAGTTTTGTTTGTCTGTCTGTTTGTTTGTTTGTTTGAATGAATGAATATTAGTTTCCATTTCTCTGGGATAAATGCCTGAGTGTTCAATAGCTGTGTTATATGTAACTACATGTTTAATATTATAAGAAGATGTCAAACTGTTTTCCAAAGTTAGTGTACAATTTTACATTCTCACCAGCAATGTATGAGTAATCCAGTTTTTCTGCTTCCTTGTCAGTGTTTGTTATTGTCATTATTTCTTATTTTAGCCATACTGATAGATGGGTGAAGATATCTCATTGAGGTTTTAATCTGCATTTTCCTAATGGCTAATGATGTTGAAAATCTCTTCATATGCCAAATATTCTGTCCTATTTTTTTCTAAAAGTTTTATAATTTTATATATTATGCTTAAGTCTATTACCTAGGTTGAGCTCATTTTTTATAAGGTGTGAGGTTTAAGTCATGGTTTGTTTTTGTTCTTTTGCTTATGGATGTACAAGTACTTCTGCATCATTTGTTGAAAAAAAAAAAAGCACCGGGATAATGTCAAAGATTGGGTTCTCTGGAAAACAGAATCCGAGAAGGAGATTTCTGTGTAGAGAGTGAAGGAAGGGGAGAGATTGTATTGGAGTAAAATATGGTTTCAAAAAAAAAAAAGAAAAAAGAAAAAAAAAAAGACCTCAGCAGCCTCCATAGAGAGGTCTGATGTTGGAATGGTCCCGCAGAGCTGTCCTGTACTGGAGTAAGAAGGCTGAACCAATACTCCTCCCCACCACACATGCTGACCTGATGCATGCTGTCTCTGAGAAAGGAAGCGACCTTGGAGGAGAGGGTTCTCACATCCAAGAGGGAGATCAAAGAAGACTTTGTCAATCACCAACACTCCCAGCACTTGGCTGAATAAGTTCCTTATTCTTGAATAGATGATCCAGGCAGCTAACCTCAGCATCCACTACAAAAAATTCAAAATTCAGAATAATGCTTACCTCTGGGAGTGGGGAAGATAGAAAAACGGTACAGTGGAGGAGACCTTAGCAGTAAGTTATTTGTTTGGACAGCAGTTTCATAAGGATTTGTTATGTTATTAAAATGAGTGACTAAAAATGCGAATAAAAAATAATAAAAGACTCTTACACTGGACCAATGACAACAGTTTGACATATGTGAAAAATCGATACATAAAATGAACTATAACTTAGATAATGAACTTGTGATTCTTCCTTAAAGACAAATGTTAGCTTCAGAAGTTGAATCATCCCGTTGCCTGGGAGTATGTTTCCTATGCCTCATGTTTTCTCTCACCTTAATATCAAATAGAAAGTGTTTTAACCCATTCCAAAGATCTATACACAACCTTTGCTATTTACTAACTTGTTGTTCTTATCCTTTGAGAAGCAATGAAGAAATATACAATGTAATCAGATCTGTGGCTCTTGGAAATTAACCAAACAAAGCAATGTAGAATTTCAAAGCCTTGAATTTCAGTATTATTTTCTTGCCTTTTTAAGAGAGAAATCATGGTTTGACATTCTTGTTTCTTAAACATGAATTCGGGAAAAATGTACATGGGGAAATCATTGAAAGTTTAAATAACTGAGACTCATGCAGGCAATTTCCATTTCCAGTCTGATTTGGTGATTTCCATTTGCAGTCAGCTTCACTAGAGCGGAAGCCTGTGAACTGTCATGTGTTTGCTAACAGCAATTCTCTCTGGGAAAAAATCATTTGTTCTCTTTGAACTCTTTAGGCAGAGGATACTGTGAGTGTTTATTCTGTGGTGTTTGAATTTTCCTCGTAGTTTGAATTTCCCTTTACTCAAACACAAGGGTAGGATACTGGGTGAAGGGCAGGGAATGGTGAGGGGATAAAGGTCAGGTTTCTGCGTAGGCACAATTTTGATGAAAACTCAAATTCAGTTATTTCCAATTTTACATCTTGACTTGTCTAGAAATCTATGTACTATGTGCTCAAATTTCCAACTTTTCATTCTTTAAAGTCCTTTTATGATTCGCAGACATGCTGAGAGTGATTTGAATGTAAAAGAGCATTCAGAGTTATTGTTTCTGCAGTTGCTTTGTTAGTCTGTAAAGTGAATCTCCCTGAACTTTGGTTGTAGTGCCAGTCAGGTTCTCCCCATGCACACGCTTAGCACTGCTGGCCATTCTGCTATATGACATCTGATGGCAACAGCCAGAATTTGTACAGGACCTCCATCTTTAATGTTATTACCCCCATGCAAAAAAGACTGCAGTTTAAGGATTTACATAAATGTTACATTTATAATAATATAAGTTACAATATTTCCTCTTCGAGGAAATATTTCTAAATGTTTCTACATATTTTTTATATAAAATCGTTTGTCACAATTTTCTCCTGTGGTTTGGAGCTTAGAGGAGAGAATGAGATTTTTGAATAGGAAATCTGCCATTTCTCATTAAATTCTCATTACACTACTAGGCAATAGGTGTGATTATTGTCATTGTACTAATGATGACAGGCTGTGAGATGCTAGGTTATTTGAGGAATAAAAGGGACTAATGTTGATAGTTTGGAATTAATTTTCTATCCCATTACACCTAAATTTTGCCAATTTTTTCCTGAGTGACTCAGATTTTAACAGGCATTCAAAACAAACAAACAAAACCCTTACAGTTTGGTTGCATGATAAAATGTTTAGAAAATCTAGGTTAATATATGTTGCTCAAATTTATTTATGGTAATACTTCTAAAAATTTTTAATTGTATCATACAATATGGTAACCCACCCACCTCCAAAAGATGTAGGATTTCCTTTTGTAACTTATAAACATCTCAAGGGAAATATCATTCCAAGGTACAAAATTTTAGGAAGGTGTTGCCTCTGAAGTATATATACTTCTCAGTGCAGTGGTTTTTGAAAAGAATCTAGCTCATTTTCAAAAGCAGAGAGTCACAAAATAACTTTTTCCACAAGGTATAAAGAAACATTTACTTTGGAGTGACTGCAAGTATGTGCTGAGGATTGAATGGATTTTGTCCTCAATATTTTCTTAAAACCACAGGAAGGGATTAGGTTTTATATATTCTCCCATATCCTCACATCTTTAAAGGAAGACAAAGGTATGAGGGTATGCTATGATTTATTCTCAAGGGAATTTCTATTTGCATTTTATAACTATTTTTGTTTTGATATATAGGATTTTCTAGAGTATACCAAGAAGCCTAGAAAAGACTTCAGAATATGGCAGGGCCTTTGATAAAAGAAAAGCAAATTGTCCCCCATTGTGCTTTCTGCACTACTGGCCAAAATATATATAATTGGACTTTTCCAGTCATACCTTGTTTGTTTTTTTTTTTCACCCTCCAGTCTCTCCACCCTTTACCATATACCTACACACAAACACATATGCATGCATTTATTCACAGACAATTCTAATATGCAAACCAGAAGAAGTAAAATGTGGATTATGACAATATAGGTAGAATGCTTTGAAATCTCTAGTCTTGAGCATTTGAAAGTAAGCTCCTACACATTTTTATCATTCTGATATACTTCTTTCCCTCTGATTAAATCATATTTATCAAACTTCTACTATGTTTCAGGATTTAGAGTAGAAATAAGGAGGCCAAGTATAGATAAGAAAGATGAAGTTCCAGGAGATATGGGCTTAGAGTCAAGTATGGACACTGACCTGGAAAGTGAAGTGTGAAGTACATTAAGGAAGAAGAGGTTCAGTGTAAAAAGTTATTAGACTAAAACATGAGGAAATAAACTTGTCTAGTAATGAGGAAGTCTTCCTTAAAGACAAAGTCTTAAACTAACATGAAAGGATAAATAGGAATAGGGTGAGGACGAAGGAGTGATAGCATCTCATACAAATACATCCCCCTGAAAAAAAAAAAAAAAAACAGAACCAATAAATTCTGTAAATAATTCTTAAAATCTGAATGAAAGTCAGAAGATAGGAAGCATAAAGATCAAAGATAAAGTGACATGAGATAAGGCTGGAGCTATAAGAACCTCAGTGTGGGTAGTTTTGTAGGGATTTTGGATATTTTACAAAAAAAGGAAGCTACCTCATGGTTTTAAGAATGGTAATTACAAGGTTAGATTTCTAATTTCACAAAGATTCCTCTGGTTTCTCGGCCAAGAATGAATCAAAGAGGACAAGCATCGACATGAAGTGAATGATCAGAAACCTTCATAGTGGTAAGCCTTTGAGCTTCATTGATAATGGCATAAGAAGGGAAATTAATATTCTAAACATATTTCTGAGGTAGGAAGAACAATATGATGAATGATTAGATATGGACTACGAGGAAGAATGAATAATCAAAGATTATTTACAGGTGTCAAGTTTGACTAGCTGGTAGATGGTGGTCCCTTCTGCAGTGAAAAGGAACACTGGAAAAGAAATATGCCTCCTTGAGATGATGAGTTTGGTTGGTTGATATGTTAAATTTTAAGTTAATGACCTATGTTTAATTTAATCAGAGCTTATAGCACTAATGAGAAAGTGTAGGGGTGACTGGAGCTCCCTCATCTCTCCCCAGTGACAATATTCCCCAGCCCCTCATTCTACAAAGATTGTTCGATTCAGGACTATAGTATCCATCTCAATTTGCTCTTTGAAGCATTGTTAATTCCGAGCTGAATTCTACTATTGAGTGTGATGCACAAGCACACAACTACTTGTCATTCATGGGTGCGGACATTCCCCAAAAACTGTCAAATAAAACCCGGTGTAACTAAGCAAACCTTTAAGAAAACTCATCACTCGATTCCCCTCAATCCAATATTACTGGTAAACCTGATATCCTAAGTCTGAAACAATCAAACTGAGGATCCTTTTTCTCTTTTGCATTTTATTTTTCTCCTCCCTTTTTTAAAAAATTGTATTTACTTTATTTTCTTTCTGAAAATATCAGCTAACTTAGCAGCCATATGTACAACTTCAATTGAAGCTCTAAGGTCAACAATCATAATAGTGGTGAATATCTATAGACTGCCTCAAATAACTTGGGGTACCTTGTTGTCATTTACAAATTCAAACTGAGATGTAGTTAATATAAGCAGATTTGTTAAATTTGTCCAGTTGGACTCTAATCTCATAACATGCCTCAAGATTAGATTTTAGTTCTCAATAGTTTAACCAACTTTTCCCTTTAGAGGGTAGAAAGCAGTTACCCCTAAGACAAGATTGGAGCTAGTGTGCAATTCTTGGAATAGGAAATGGCAATCCAATCTTTGTAGGAGATCTAGTTCCTTATGTCAACTTCAGAGCTTTCTGACCTCACATCTAGAGCTTCTGTGGTTAAGGAACAGTAGTTCTTTAAACAAAGTCAATGAAACTCTGATTTTAAAGTTTCAGAGACATAGTAAGAAACTTAAGAAGAGAGGAAACAAAATGAATGGAAAGAATTACTAGAGAGAGATTGATTAGCTCTTATCTTTGATCTTTTCTTTCCAAAGTTTAAGACATCTTTGCTTTCTTTATCAAATAAAAGATAGCAGTAGAAAAACTAAGGGAAATCTGAAGTTAGAGTAAAGGCTTTGGGATAAAAGAAGAGAAAAAGAAAAAAAAACCTTTTAAATAAATCCTATGGTTTTATTACCATACTATTATGTTTCAGTCAATAAAGTATATATATATATCATGTTTGAAAAAATAGTGTCAACCATCAGAGCATTTAATACACAATGTAAACTTGGCTTCGCTCATCTTAGAACAGACTGAACTCAATGTGAAGCCAAATTTCAGATCCAAGAACAACTGGAAAATTAAGAACTTCAGTCTTGCAGCAAAGGCATATCATGAAGTCAGTTTAATTGCCTGCCATCGTTGCTGTTTCTGTAACCATGTCAACAAAACATAAACAGTAGTAAATGTTACCATTTAATGTGCTTAACCCATCAAGCTACCAAAATTGTATGGAAAATTGTATGGAAAGGAAGTACTTTGGTAAAGGAAACCAGGGTGGAAGAAGTATTTCAGAGAATGCAGCTCTTTTCTGGCAGAGACTGACCATTCCATGTTAGATTTCTCATTCAGAAGGACCTTTGGAATTCTACCATCTACTGACTTCATCTGTATGCAGTATTTAATGTAGACCCGAACTGTGGATGGTAGAGTACTTTCTAAATTGGTTGCCCATTGCAAAGTTTCAGAAGAAAAATCACTCTCTTGTATGTGTGTCTTGTAAATTTTTGAGGATACTATTTATTTATGGAACAGATCAATCAACGTTAGTGGGATTTAACAGAAGAAAAATAAAGTGGAAACCTGAAAATTTATAATTGGAGAATTTTTATTCATTATTTTAGTTATTTTTTTAAGTATCAAAAGTTAGTACACAAAGTTGTTTTCCTAATATACCAAAGGAACATTATCGCTATCTAAATAGAGATGTAATATGAGCCTCTGGCATTTGGTAGCTTTGCCTAAGGCTACAAGTAGAAATAAATATAGTATGACAATATGGCATGACTTAAACTGTTAAGCTGTGTCACCAGTGAAAACAATGGAAAATAAATAAGTTCTATTAGTCCTATGTTACTGATTTTTTTATCCCTTCCCCCCACAACCCCACATCAAATATACAAACAACTCCCTTAGATAGAAACATAAGGATATTTGGACATTTTTTCCTCCCCAGGACTATTTTCTGGATGCTATATATAGCTATATAGCCATATTTTTAAAGGGAAACTATTCAAATTTAAATCAGCTTAGAAAATTAGTAGTGTTGATAAATTATCTTAGAATTCAGAAATCAAGTCTATGGGCTCACATGGCATTTCAAAAAAGTAACCAAACTTTTCTTGTTTCCCTTTTTTTGAAGGCTTGACTACAGTTAAAATTTGAGGAAGCACAAAAATTTTAACACTGTGACTATTAGCATGCAATTTGTGAACAAATGAAAAGTAAACCTTACTGAGACATATGTAATTATGATATCCAGATGTGCATTGCCTAATATTGGCAGTATACATAAAGTTATAATGTATATTTTAATCTATTAAAAATGCTAAACTAAGAAACGTCTGGAGGTAGTGCCTCTAGTCACCACTGACATTTGCTTTTATTCATTAGATTTAGGTTTCTAGTCTCAGAATTCAAAAGAAATTCACGATTTTAATGCCAAACTCATTAGTGTTTCTAGAGTCCCATTTCTTCATTTCTCTGTAGGTTCTCACTTTATTGAACATTTATTTTATCTCCTCTGCCTTTAACATTGGATGATTTTTCTTATTTTCTTGTCTTTGTAGTTGCTCTGTCTTTGCCTCCTTTTCAAGTTCTCTACTTTCCCTGGATTCCAAAATATGAAGAAGACACTAAAATTGTGTCTTTGGCCATATTGCCTTATTTCTTTTAAGCCTATTCTTGTTGAGAACCATCTAAGTTCCTCAGGATCAATTCTTCTCTGTTCTATGTGTTCTCTCAGCTCTTGCCAAGAATCTCTACATGGATATTCCTTAAGAATATCTAATTCGACCACTATAAACTTAATTCATCTGCCACTCCTGAATCGTAAAAACATTCTTGCTCTTCCTTCTCCTGCTGACTCACCTATCATCTGAACAAATATGAACTCTGGAAACTCAAACTCGCCATGGGTACTTTCCCAATGGCTCATGTTTAGTAAGCCCCAATTTCTGTCAATTTTTTATTGCAAAATTTCACTCAACACCAGTCATTCCTTTTCATTCACATTTCTCCACATTTGTGTTTAAGTCCTTGTGATAATTTGTCTGAACCACTGCAATTGTCTGCTATCTGTTCTTAAGAGTTCTAATCTCTACGTTTCAATAGTTGCTCCATATAATGACAAGAAATTTTTTGATAAAGTTATTTCTTCTTCAAAAACACTTCATAAGCAGGTACATCCTGAATAAGTAAAGATCCTTTATTCCTTGCAGGTCTGGCAGTCAGAATCAAACTTTGAAACATGTGAATATGTTGTTAGATGGCACAGGAGAATTAGAATTGCAGATAGAATAAGTGTTGCTAATCACTTGACTTTAAAATAGATCATCCTGGATTATCCTGGTGTGTCCAATGTAGTCACAAGTATCCTTAAAAGTGGAAAGGAAAATCAGATGAAAAGACCAAAGAGATGGCAGCTTAACAAAGTCTCTGCTAAGAAAAATATAGAAAAATGAGGCCATGAGCCAAGGAATGCAGGTGGCCTACTAGTGGGAACAAGTATTGGGGTAGGAAAACCTAAAGGGTAATTGAGGAATTGCTGGAGGCTTAGTGTGGACAAGTCTGAGAGTTAAAAACTCCAAGGAAACCCAGTACTATGAGGGACATAGTCACTTGTGAGTTTACCTCCAGAAGCTGTATGATGTTCTCATAGTGAAGATCAGAGGAAAATTCCCTTGTGCTTCCTGGGGGATGTAACTAGTTTAAAATATACCAGAGTATCTGGTTTTTCTTAACCAGGCCTGCCCTCAGAGAAACTGTTTCACCAGAGCCTGCCTAACCTGGGTAAAGGGAAATAACCAACTCTAACCCCTTATCACACTATCCTGCACCAACTAATATAGTTTTTTTGTTTTGTTTTGCTCTACTGCAGCAAATTGCAATGAATAGCCAAATCTTTACGAAATTTATGACATGACTTTTATTGGCTTCTTTTTTCTCTACCATTCTGAATATAGTACTATAATCTTTATTTCCACTCAATTCTTCATTAACGATGTCTTCAGGTGAAGTTTAAAATTTGTACATACTTTTTTAAAGTAAAAAAACAATTTAATTATATTTTAATTAAGATATTAATAAGCATTTCATATATTGAAAATTTATGATTCCTTTACAAGAAATGGCCTACATTCTATCAAATTTATCTTCTTTTTAAATTTTCTGACATGTTTTTAAATAATTTTCATTATATGCAAATGTTTTTACATAAATAAATATGAGTATTTAAATTTGTCCCTAGCCTCCTCTTGAATAAAATTATTGTATTCATATATTTTATTGTAATTTCAAAATGGCAGTTTGGCTTCATGGAACAAATACATAAACTCAAGTCAGACAGACCCACTCTTTATTTATTTATTTATTTTTTAAAGATTTTATTTATTTATTTGACAGAGACAGCCAGCGAGAGAGGGAACGCAAGCAGGGGAATGGGAGAGGAAGAAGCAGGCTCCTAGCGGAGGAGCCTGATGTGGGGCTCGATCCCAGAACGCTGGGATCACGCCCTGAGCTGAAGGTAGACGCTTAACAACTGCGCCACCCAGGTACCCCAGACCCACTCTTTATTGGCCAGATACATGACCTGAGCTGCAGTTTCCACAATTAGAATGTGGACAATAAAACATACCTTTGAGGATTATTGTGAGGGCTAATTCATAGTGCACAGACCAGGTGCCAGTTCCTAGAGATCTAAGAACAAATATGATAGAATTTTTCACCCAGTGCTCAGAGTCTAGCAGAAAAATCAGAAATGTAGGCCAAAATTATACTGTGACATAAGTTACTTCAGGAACATATAAAACAAAGTAATAATTTTCAGGGAGGTACAAGAGAAAATTTAAATTTTAACTAATCTTTGCAGAATACGTAGGAGTTGTAGTTTTGCTAGAGTAGAAGTTGGTATATAGGAAGAACAGAAAGATGGAGATATATAAAGAAAAAAGATGAGAATTCCAGAAAGGGAAGAACGTAATTAAAGAAACCTGTGAACTTTCAAGGACCATGTGAAAATATATTGAAAAGAAAACTGAGACCAATTTGTGAAGATTCTTCTTACTTGTCATGTCTTACTAAAGACCAAACATGAGGCAAGTAGAGTAGAGAGCAGCTAGTACCTGCCCCCATCTAAACATGGGGAGTAACTAACTCAACAGGAGAAAATTGATCTGTGAGGATTCAAGCACAATATTGTTAAACTTTCTGATTTTTTTTCAGAAAAACTGGCAATTCTGATTCTTATGGGTGGTCTTATGGTTTGTCGAGAGTTATCAATAAATTCTAATTTTTGGAAATATAATTGTTAAACATGTTTCTGACTGAACCCAGTTGGGGGGGGCAACAGTTTTCAAACTCTACTGTAGACAATAAAGTAACTGGAGCTTATCGACAGGTACTGACATGATATCATCTTTGCATAGGCTATATGTATGATAGAAAAATGCCCTAAACTGCATGAAAGATAGAAAGAATCGATACCCAAAGGAACAGGATTAGATCATAATCAACGTAAGAGCAGTATAGCATTATAACTGACAGAAGAACTGTGTTTGGAAGTGTAAACCATAGGACATCCAGAATAGAAACAGAAGAGAGGGAATAGGTGAGAAGAAGACAGAATGGCTTAACATTCCTGAGATTTGACTAACTGAGGTTATGGTGATGCTATCAACCAAAGAGTGAAGCCAAGAGGAGAAGAAAGTTGAAAATCTGGAAAAAAACAAAAAACAAAAAAAACCCTGAGTTCTACTATTTAATAGAGTACATCTGAAATAGAACTATGCAGGTGGAGATATTCAATAAACAGTAATAAAGGTTTGGATTTTAAGAGCAAGATGAAGCATGAAAATGTTGATACTTTAATTAATTTTAATTGAGATATAATTAAATAGAGTAAAATAAATAGCTCTAAGAATAGAGTTCAAGAGTGTTGACAATATTTACAACTGTCTTACCAATGTCCCAATCGAGACGCAGAACACTTATCACCTTAAAAGGTCCAATTACCCTTTCAAGAAAATCACCTTCCTCCCAGGGCTATAGCTATTTTAATTTCTATCTCCATGAATTGGTTTGTCTGTTTTTGAACTTCATATAAATGGAATCATATAAACTTTTGGGGCCTGGCTTCTTTCACTCAACATGGAATTTCTGATATTTAACTATGTGCGTTAGAAGCTCATTAGTTAAATTAATGTACTGCTGAGTAATAATCCATTTGTGTTATGCTATCTGTTCTTTTTGATGGATATTGTTTCCAATATTTTGCTATTATAAGTAAAACTGAAGTGAATATTCTTACACAAGTTTTGGGGGGAGACAAATGTTCTTTCTTTCTTGTAGAGATGCCTAAGATGGAATTACTGTGTCATAATGTAGGAGCATGCTCAACTTTGTAAGTAGCTGCCAACATATTTTCCAAATAGGATTGCATCCTATTATACTCAGAAAAACAATGGATGAGAGGTTCAGTTGCTTCGCATTAACTCCAACATACAGTGCTTACTGTTTGTTCATCTTTTAAATTTTAGACATTCTACTGAGTGTGTAGCAATAGCTCATTATGATTTTAATTTGCATTTCTGAGGACTAATGATGTTGATCGTTTTTTTCAGGTGCTTACTGGCCATTCATATATCTTACTTTTTGAAATAATCTAAAAAGTCTTTAGCCATTTTTATTGTTTTCTTAGCTATTGGATATAAATATATTTATATATAAATATATAAATTTAAATAAAAATATATTTATTATAAATATATAAATTTAGCTATTGATTTGTAGGAATCCTTTGTTGGATATATGTATTGAGAATATTTCCTCACAGTCTATAGACTTTTCCATTTTCTTAATGATATATTCTGATCAACAGATGTTTTTAATTGTTATAAAATCCAGCTACTTTTTTCCTTTATGTTTAGTAATTTTGAAGTTTTGCATAATCATTTGCCTTTTCCATTTATGTTTACAATCTATCTCAAGTTAATACTTTGTCTGTTCTAATGAAGAAGTCAAGGCTAATGCTTTTTTTTTTCATATAATTATCCAGTTGATTCAGCATTATTTCTTAAAAAGATTGCCCACTGAATTGCATTGGTGCCTTTGTCAAAAACTATTTGACCTTGTATAGGTGAATCTATTTATGTACTCTCTGCTCTGTTCCATTGATCTATTTACCTATCCTTATATCAATTTCATGCTATTTTTATTAATATAAATTTTAAAAATGAGGACTTGTCCAATGATGTATAGATAAGTTAATACACATATATTCTTCATATGTGTCAAGAGCAAACCACTCTGTGAAGAAATAAAACTAAGAAAAGAAAGGACACTGTAGCTCATCAAACTTTACGAAGCAAGTAGAAGAAAAGTTGCCAAAGAAAATAAAGGGTACTCAAAAAGATAAGAAAATGCAAAGAAAGTTATGAACACGGAAATTAAGAAATGAAAGGGCTATGAGAAGAAAAAGTTTCCAGAAGGGTCTCATGCTGCAGAAAGCCATACAGGTGGTAACAAATAAATAAACACTAAATAAATAAATAAATAAATAAATAAATAAATAAATAAAAGGCATTTTGATAATTACAAGAAGTCCATTGCTTACCTATGTGAAGACAGTTTCAAGGGGGATGATGGCATATATTTACTCAATGGATATTTACTGTTTGCCTAGGCATATTGCAAAGTGCTATGAACAAGATATACTGTCAGCCTTTCTGAAGTTTATGGTCCTGCAAGCACACAGAAGTTATATTCCTATTAAGGAAGGAAGGAATGGGTAATGTGGAAAACAAAAATCCAAAGCACAAAAATATTTTATAGGGTGGCAATAAAAGAAAGAAGTAACATTTGGTGGTTTTATGAGAAGATGCTGAGAAAAGGATTTTGTTTGTTTTAGTTTCAAGGCAGGGAATGTTTCTGTCAGGTTTTAAGCAAAGTGGAAGGTAAGAGTAGAAAGAGAGAGATTGAAAAACAGTCTGGGGAAATTGGAGTAATGATGGATTAAGCCACATAGAGAAAATAAAATGAGATTCCCTCAAAAAAGAAAAGGTAAGGATTAAGTTTTAGAAAGAAAGAGGGATATTTATTTCTCAAAAATGCTGATGGAAAGTAATGAGGGACGAGCAGAAACAAAAATGAAGGTGGGAGGAGTATATGTCATCGTGCGTGAGTTCTCTGTTCTTGGAGATGGATTCTGTTAAAAGAACAGAACTAAAGCAAGAGACCTAAAATGAGTGATGAAGGGCTGTAAGAGCTATTATGAGGAGTAATAGAAGGAGCTGATTGAAATAACTAAAAAGAATAATAAAGACAGAAAAGACTCACCAGAATTTAGAGATTGTGCATTAAGATTGATCCACGATTTTCTCCAGACCCAGGAAAAAGAAGTGGAAGAAATGGGGGGGGGGCGGATTGATCCTGGTTAATTTTGATAGGCATTTATAGTACAATGGGAAAGGCTGGAGAATTTGATTCTTTGGGGAGTTGTGTTTGAAGTGATTGCCAATAAGCTTTAATACAGAAGAAAAGAAAGTTAGGATGATCCACTGAGTGAGGACAGCAATAGTTAAGAAAGTTGAAGTTAAAAAATAAGGAAAAAAGTGATGAGGAATGTAGAAAGAAGAATCTATGATCTAGTGGTGTGCTGTAGCCAGCTAGTTTTTCAGCTAAAGAAAGTGGATTGTAAGCATTTCTTCCCAAGTCTTCATTCAAGGACATCACGGTGGTGATTTGAAATCAGCCACAGTGGAAGTGTTTACACCATGATAATTAGCAACAATTACAAATCAGGCCCTCTCTTTTCTTCCTCCCCACCCCAGAGAGTTGTTAAACATTTACCAGAACACCCTTGAATATACCCCTGCAATGATGAGATAGTAAGACTTCCTATTTTCTTTTTTCCAGAGGTGAATACAAGGATTAGGAATGTGGTTTGGGGAAGGTAGTTCAGTTTACTATCAAGTTGCTATGTACTTATAATAGCAAACGTTTTATTAATAGTGACACAAAAGTCATCTAAGATGAGGTCAGGAGAGAATGGTAGTGAATTAGGAATAAAAAGTACTGTGAATATGGAGCAAAGACCACAATATCATTGAATAACACTGAAGACAAAGGGGAGAGAGAAGATAGTGGGGCTTGGAAAATGCAAAGTTAATAAAAAGTAAAGGATGGTAATAATTGTCACTGAAAAAATAATTTGAAAGTCATAATAATAATTTAGAAGTATTAATTGAGCTAGTATAACTGACAGTCCCTAGCAAATGATTCGCTTTTAATAAATACTCTGTTGTTTTTATTTAAATCCTACATTAAGATATTTTGCCAGTAATGTAAATAGCTGAGAAAAGGGATTGTAATTGGGAATCCAAAAATATTCATTCCACTCAGACAAGGTTTCTTTCTATCTTTAGTTATAAACACTTTTACTATAAATTATAAAAACTTCTTAAGACTTGAAATAAGTTCCTAAATTAGCATCCCCCTCAAAAAAAGCTCAATTTCCATGCTTATTTCTGTTTTCAGAAATTAATTGATATTTAGTAATCAATATATTCAGTTTAATATTGAAAATATTTTAATATTATTTAGGAATTATCTTGTCTGTCCACAGGCCTAGTAGTTAAATACAAAAGTAGTTATTATATGATAAGCTAATAAGAAATTAAAAATCTAAACTTCAGGGTCACAAGATTCTCTTTCTGTTATATTATTTACTGAAAAGAAGACTCTCCAATGGTCTGTCTCATGTTAAAACATAATTTATTTTGAATAATGGGAAAGAATGATTTGGAAATTACTCACAAACCAGATTTACTGGTAGAAAGAGAAATAGACACACTATTTTCCCAAATACAATATTAGAATATTCATAAAAACAATGGAGAAATAATAAATAAATAAGCCCTAGCATATCTTAAACATAAAATAATCTAAAGAAGAGTTCGCACACATCCCCACATGAATTATACTTCTTGGAGAACAGCTGAAACACCTGGCAAATTAACTTGAAAAGGGACATTGATATAGGAAATGCTGTTTGGAACTAGATCTCAAGAAATCTTGAGAAATGCACTTGGGAAGGCTCTGTGTACTTTCAACTATCTTGTGAAACTTCTGTAAATAAAAACTCATTCAACAAAGTACCTACCATAATTATCCAATGTCCATTTGGACTTCTCACTGTCTTCCTGAAGACCTCAGTCCCTTGAACCAAATGTTCTTAATAATATTTTCAATATACCAAGTACAAACATATGTGTATCATTAAAATAAAACTGTACTTATTTAGGACCCACTTCAAAATACTGAAACAAAACCCACAAAATATATCCCCAAACTCTAACTTACATTTAATAAAAGAATGTGCTTTTACACTCTCTCCCTCATATATTACTCTATATGAATTCTCAAGCATGGAGGGAAGAGAAACCCCCCACTTTCTCTTCCTGAGCCAAGTTAATGCTCAGGATGAAAAGCAATGAATTGTTGCGCCAGGAAATGTTCAACGGCTCCCAGTTCTGAACTTTTATTTGTAAATTTAGAGTGGCGTAGAAATCTCCCAGTAAGATTTAATGACTGCTTAAATGGCTTTAAAACTTATTAACAGTGGGGCAGTTATATATTTTTGTTTCTCTTTTCAATGTTTTTGGTCCTCTGTCATTTATTTGAATGTAAAACAATGTAAAATTTTCTTCCAAATTATAAACAAATATTTCATAGTAATAAGTTTAGGGATAAGAGAAACATACATGCTATTAATTGCTGTATTAACTAAAATAAACCATCCAATGTCTCAAAGAAGAATACAAATAAGTTTTTCAGTATATTCAGTAAGATAATTTCCTTCTTAACAAACAAAACCCCAAAATTTTGGAAGTTTCATAAGTATGTATAATTTTTGGAAACAACTTGGGAAGTAATATTTCAAAATATACTATGCCTTCCATAGCACTACAACTGCTTTTACTAAATCTTTATATATTCTAACCAAATCAGTGAGAAAAAAACAAGTGATCATTTAGTAATCAATGTATATTGTTCAACATATGCAATTTTTAAAAAGTCTCATAAGTTCCTCTGCTAATAATTGTTCTGATTACACAGAAATAAAGAAACAGTATCACAGATGGAGCAACTTTCCATTATTTTTTAAAAACAAGAGCAACAGTCTATCAAAATGATAATCTATCTTATGTTGAAATGAGCTATTTGTAGTTTGGATTAAACATATAAGTTTTGATTGAGTGCACTTTAAATTTGATATGAATTAGGAAGCTCTAAAGTTCCCCTCTTGTGTCTCCTTATAATAGCTTTCATTTAAGCAAAAAGTGACTTAAAAAAAATCAGTAATTGACACTAGAAATGAACATCCATTTTCTTTCTCATTTTGTTGGGAGAGATCATCAAGAAGACATGGCCACCAGTTGACCCCATGGAGCTGGACCTGGCAGTTGAAGTTCTTCACCCCCCGCCCATCCTTGGAATGTGCATTCTGCCTGCCTTCCCCACTTCCAAAGCTGCTCCAAGGACAAAGCCTCCAGACAGTGATACGATGTTGAGACCATCTAGATGGTATGACTAAAACCCACGAAGGTCTCTATATAAACTTTTAAGATTCTGGCAGGCCAATGTGCCACCTACTAATCTGGAATGGCCTGCCTCTTTCTTTCGTTTCGCCCTGCCCTCCATGTAAGGGTTCAGTTTTAGATTATTTCTGGGAAGCTCCTGAGGTTTCAAACTAATCAATTTTACTCAATATGAAAATAATGATTAGTGGTTAGAGTTAAAGAACACTAAAGGAAGAGTATGGCAAATTTAGAGTGGGAAGTGAAACTACAATGGAATAATTCTGAATATACTTTTGAAATTTCTTCATTTAACTTGTTGTCTGATACCAATATAAAATTTGGCTGTTTACATTCTTATTAAAGAAGTATCAGAGATCAATTGAATTACTCACTCATGCATTTATTTAATTTACTCAACAATTCACATTGAGTAGATACTATGTGCAAGCACAACACAAAGCACTGAGAAAACAAAATAGACAACTAGTTTCTGCTGTCAATAAGAGACAGATTAATACTGAAAACAGAATATCACATGGTAAATGTCAATGCTATTTTTGTAGGAGAATGAAGCAAACCAAACGCCATTTTAGAACCTGTTTCTTCAAATTAATATTAAATAACAAAGCATGCTTAGTACATGTATTTTTATCTTTTTGCTAGAAAACACACAGAATAAAATTTTCCCATGTCCCTCTTAAGACATTATAAACCCTACCATCTCCTCACTTTGAAGCTAAGTCATTCTACTCCACAGATAATAACACAGGAAAAGGGCTGATAGGGAAAGGAGAGGGTATGGGACATTGGTTTTTATTAGTTTGTAATGTGATATATATAATGGTGGCTCAACCAAGGAGTTCTGCCTAACCCTCTCTGTAGCTGCTGATAGGGGGAAAAAACTGATGGAAAGGGGAACAGAGCCAAAAACCATTTTAGCAGTTTTAGTCCTACAGTTGGTTGCAGCTCTTTATTATTGCCTACTCCCCCTGCCAAAAAAAATCCCCCTCAAAACAAAAAACAAATAAAAACTAGTGGTGTCATACTATCATGCTACTGTTTTTTTGTTTTTTGTTAAGATTTATTTATTTATTTATTTATTTATTTATTTATTTATTTATTTATTTTAGAGAGAGATTGAGAGCATGAGTGGTGGGAGGTGCGGTGGGAGAGGGAGAGAGAGAATCCTCAAGCCGACTCCCCAATGAGCACGGAGCCCAACGCTGCTGGATCCCAGGACCCTGAGATCAGGACCTGTGCAGAAACCAAAAATCCACAGCTTAACAGACTGAGCCACTCAGACTGAGCCTGAGTGGCTGCTACTGTTTAACCTATATTTTTTTCTTTCATTAAAAATATGGTAACAGCGTTAACATAAAAATTCCTTATATATTTTGAACTCTATATGTATCAAAGGCTTTTATTTAAATGCTAATAACACACCATGTTTTATAATTAAACATCAAAGTCCTGGATATTATAATCTAATAATTAAGTCTAATTATGGAGAAGTCTAGAAACCATTTTACCAGAAAAATGTATTCGTAAGGGCAAAACACAAATGCCCAAGAATTCTAGGAGCCTAGAGGAAGGTCACCTAAACTTGTCTCAGAGCTTCAGGGAGAGTTCTTTACAAAGGTCACTGCATGAAATAAATCTTGTAAAATCCATAGTAATCAGCTAGGCATTGTGGTGATAGGGTGACCACGGTGGAAGTGTGAATGATGAGACGAGGGCATTCCAGGCAGATTGACAGAATGAGAAAAGGCACACACATGAGAAAAACCATGGAGTGTGGGCAGCTTTCATTTCCTGTAGATGTAAGAGTAGCCTACGTGAAGCTGAAAAAGAGTCTGTGAAGCTGTAACAGAGAGAGGAAACTTTATCCTACAGAGCCAATCTAGAGCCACTGTCAGGCTTTTGCTCTGGAGAGGTCTTTCTAGCAGCTGGGAGGCAGATGGATTCATGGGTCAGGTCAGCTGGCAGAAAGCCCAGTTAGGTGGCTGGGAAAACTGGCCACTTGAGGAATGATAGAAACTCTTTGAGGATAGTGATAATACGAAAAAGAGGGCTCAAAGTTAAAAAAATATTTAGAAATCAGATGGGCAGGCTTTGGAATGGGTGATTGGATATGGGGCAGGGACAGGGTGAGGGAAAGGAAGCTATGAGGGAAGTGCCAGGATCTTTAGCTTGAGAAATTAGGTAAGTGATGATCCCTCCTTAAAATAATATAGACTATAGGCAAAGCAAGTTTTAGAGAGACTGACGCCCACATAGGGACTTAAACTCAATTTCTCACAATTTTCTGGAACTAATGAATTCCATCTAAGAGAAATATATTTTCTATAGGTAAAGAACTATGCATAAAACTTTCTCTCTGAACATTGAAAGGTGATGCTATATTTGCTAAGACTTCAATCCAGGGTCATTTCACTTAGGTATTCAGACATTAGAAGTCTAAAAAAAAAAAGGGGGGGGGAGGATATTTAAAACTGAATGTGAAAGTAGCTAAATTAGTATTTCATGTAATAATCAGTTCTCCAAAAGCTTGACCTGTATGGAATGCTTCACATATATAGGATGAGCACACTTGTCTCACTAATAATCACAAATCTTATATAGTTTTTGCTACGGGCTGAGTTCTACGTGCTTAATCATTTCATCTTCATACAACCCTGTGTAATAGGCAGTGTTTTCACTCATATTTTACAAAGGAGGAAACTGAGGCCATGAATCACACACTAGAAGTGACAGGACTGGGATTCAGTTCTTGACAATCTGACTCCCCAGTCTGTGTTCTTTAACGCCATACTCAGCTGCCTTTCTTACAATACAGAATGGACTTAATTTGGTTGTTCACCTTATCTTATATCATCTTCAAATGGAGTTCATTTGCAGTTGCAAAAATAATGAAGCAATATTGCATTATTTTATATTTTAAAAACTGTAGGGCTTGGGACATTGATGGCCCAGGAGCTTCAGTCAAGGAGGTGGGCTGTGGCCCTCAGCAGGTGAGGCATGTGCTCCAATTACACCCCCTTGCTTCCAGCCTGAAGTCCCAGCCTCCCCTCTTCATCCAGAATTAACCTTTTGTAGCCACAGACATGGAGTCCCACCTCATAGAGTCCCATGAGGTTTCCTGGCCAAACTGCTTATAATTCTGGTCTGTTTCTGGGCCATGGAGACTTTTCACTTGTTTGGAGTATTTTTATTCATGTATTTAATTATTAGTACTTAAATACTTTAGCAATCCAGTAAGTTTGAAACTAAAAGGAATTATTACCCCTGGGCTTATTCTGCCTTTGAAAAAAAGTAACATCTTTCTAACCAAAGTAATACATTTTTACACATTAAAATATGTCCTAAATTAAGCAGATTAAAATGTACTTCATTTCATCACACATAATCTTCATATTTTAGAGGATTAGCAAAGACCATAGTTAACAAACTCATCACAATGCATCAGGAAACACACTTGACACAAAAACCATCAAAGAAATCACAGAACTTCTTTGAGAATTTAAGAAAATGTTCTAGTCATTGGGAATTTAGAGATGTGTAAAAGATCTGACTCTATTTGAACGGTAGTACAGGACTGGTCTTTACTGGAATCCACAAATAAGAAAGCAAGGAAGGGGATGCTTGGGTGGTTCAGTGGGTTGAGTGTCATACTCCTGATTTCTTGCTCAGGCCATGATCTCAGGGTCATGAGATGGAGGCCTGCATGGGGCTCTGCACTCAATGAGGAATCTGCTTGAGATTCTCTCTCCCACTCCCTCAGCCGCTTTCTCCAGCTAGCACTCTATCTCTCCCTAAAGTAAATAAATAAATTAAAAAAAAAAAAAACAAGGAAGGTTTCTAAATATGTTTCTCTGTATACATTTTTGTTCTTTACAATATAAATTTACTTATCGCTACCTTATATATATTCACAGACCTTTAAAAATAATGTAAACTAATATTTGTTGAGTACTTATTATATGACTAGTACCTAAGTACTTTACATTTTTTAACTTTCTTAATCCTCAAAATATGCATGCAAAAGTATTATTCCCATTTTACAGATACCCACATAAACAATTAAGTAGTTTATATAAGATCACAGAACTGGTAAATTAAGGGAATATTTTTAAAATATTTACCTGACACCTTCTTTCTCACGATGTACTTCCCTTAATCTAAAAACACAAAGCTATTTTTCCCAAAAGGATAATAAAGTGCAACTTAAACTGGACAGCATAACTTATTTGAATAAAAACCATGCCATGCTACAAGTATGACAGGGTCTCTTGTTACTGGAAAAGTTAATATGATGGAGAAGTTTTATGAGAAGAGTTTCTGCTGGAAATCAGTGATTGAATTTTCTTCAATAAAGAACAGGAACACATGGCCTGGATTTAAGATAGGACATTGAAACAGAAACTGCTCTAATTATTTTGAGATGTATATTCATCATAAACCTGAAGTGACAAAATTACGAGGCTACACAAGCAGCTGACAATTCCAGGGTGTTTCATCACGTTCGTATTTTGGTGAAATAAAAATCCTATTTGTACTTTTCTTTTTCCCATAAATTGTCCAATGGTGTTTAAGTTATTTATTATAGGCAAGTATTTTAAAGGTAGTGATGATGGATTTATTTCTGTCCCTCCACAGTGCAGAGGCAAATTCAATATTGCTGTACAGGATAGTATAGCATTAAACAGAAAGAAAAGCAAAGTGTTTTTTGTTTCCTGATTTAAATTAAGTAACTCATGATATTCATTGCTTTTATTAATATCCATAAAATAGAGATTTGTACCTAATTATACATGAAAGAAGAAGAAATGGCACAGCCTTTTTGGAAAAGAGCTCAGCAGTTTCATAAACAGTTAAACAGATAGCTATGTTTGCCCACACCTATGTATGACTGTTTCACTCAACCAAGAGAGAAGGAAATGTATGTCTATACAAAATTGGTGCATGAATGATCACAGAAGCTTTATTTGTAATAACTCTAAACTGGGGGGGAAAAAAACCTAAACTCAAATGTCCATCAACAGATGCATGGATAAACATATTGTGGAATAGCCAAACCTGGGAATATTACTTAGCAATAAAAACAAATGAACTACTGACACATTCAACAATGTGGATGAATCTCAAAATAATTATTCTAACTGAAAGAAGCCAAACCACCACTTCCAAAAAAGTGTTAATACTGTATAAATCCATATGGAAAATGCAAACTGACTTATAGTGACAGAAAACAGATTAGTCGTGACCTGGGGGGAAGGGAAGAACAGGGAGGGGAGGGAGGGAGGGATGACAATAAAATACAAGAAAACTTTCAAGGGAGATGAATATGTTCACAATCTTTGTTGTGATGATTTTGTGTGTATGTGTGAAAATGTATCAAGTTATATAATTTAATAATTTCTATAATTCAGAATATATAGTCTACTTATATCAATTATACCCCAAAAAATTAATTCAAAAAGAATGACTATTAAGTCAGTAATTTAAAATCACTTTTAGGGGCGCCTGAGCGGCTCAGTCACTTAAGCGTCTGCCTTCCGCCGGGTCATGATCCCTGCGTCCTTGGGATCATGCCCCACACTGGGCTCCCTGCTCAGCGCGGAACCTATTTCTCCCTCTCCCTCTGCCTGTTGCTCCCCTTGCTTGTGTGCTCTCTGTCTCTGTCAAATAAATATATAAAATTTTAAAAAAATTATAAAATCACTTCTAATAGGCTTAACCATGTATCAACAGTATGGAAAGCTATTTCACTTGTTATCTTAGAATGGCTACTAGAGTCTAACTGTATTGCATTTACATTTTTTCCAAGTGTACTTAACAGATTGTAATTGCTTGATGACGGCAATCCAAATAATGTTTTAAAATGGGTTTCTTTTATTTGCCATACGACCAACAAATACATTGAAGAGTGTGTTCTTGTTATAATTTTCACGTAGTAAACTTTTTAAAGGGGAACTGGATGCCCACTAATAAGAAAAAAACACATTTTAATAAATCTATTCCATAGCTAGCTTTCTTTGCTATTAGGTTATCAAATTATTGACTCTTCTTTTCCAGATAGTCAGTGTAAATTACTGTTAATTTCCAGAAGTGGGTGAATTGTACTTAAATTCTTTTATGTACTTGTATAGACAGAATGATGGTTGACCCTGTTCTCAAATTCCTCCATTTCCTTATTGTAGTAGCCAAAGGACTGATTGTCCGATATATCAGCCTGCTGACTATCCCTAACACCACTGTGGTAATAGCTGGAAAACATTTATCCCAAGACTGCTTGAGACTTACCTTAAATCTTAGAAACCATGGGCTCCACCTAGTGGCCTCTCCCCCAGTTGGTATTACTGTTTTAAATCTAGCATTTAGCTTTCTGTTCTGTTACTGTTTTTATTTAAACTGTTTTAATAAAATTAGAAACTAACAACTATGTTCTGTTTAAAGAACAGATAAACTTGTTTCCATCATTTTTCTAATTATTTAACCTTACTACATGGTGTTTAATAACATGCTTTTATTTGATTCATGCAAAATGGAAAGAAAATGGGATCATTTTTTAATGGTAAGGAAGTGGAGAGATGTATGTGATTGCATTTTCTAAAAAGGGAATCCATTAACCACTGTGTATAATCTCTAATATCATGTCAAAGGAAATGACTCTAATGATTCCATAATATAAATTATACAAAGAAATGAGCTCATGATCAGGGTTATAAGTTTTCTATAGTTTTGTATTTGCGAACAGTTGCTCTTTGAGACACCTAATTTCACCAGAATATCTTATTTTTAATTTGAAAAGTTGTAATAACACTGGCTCATATTTAGATTACATAGGAACTTATTAAATGCCAATTAGGATTCCTGAAATGATCATATATTTTGCTCACCCGATAAAAGACACTTGGGGATTCAGATAGTGCAGCCTACGAAAACGCACATTCTACTTCTACTGAGTCGGACCAGTGGGAAAATGTGGGCTGCCCAATATGTCAGGGAGGGCTTCTAAACATTCTGAGAAGCGTATCTTGAGCCAGATTGAGCCAGAAACTCAACCTCTGTTCCTTTTATCTGTACTTTAACTTGTTTTACTTGCCTGCCTGATATCCCCTCCACTCATTCACCAACCCACATGCATGTGCCTATGAATGCACAGGGACACGTGTGCGCGTGCACACGCACACACAGACACACGCACGCAGTTTTCCTAGCTTTTGTGATTACAACTAGAATACACTCAGCTCTTTAATTCATACCAGAGATGGACTGATGGAAAGAACATTCTAAGACAACCAAGGGTTCAGGCTAGGGATTGGTGGAGGATATCAAACCTTGTGAGAGCATTCCTTATCCATTTTTAGAACTGGGTTGATGTCCTCTGCCTGCGAAGGCTTCCAGGTGATGGGAGTCCTCAGGGTCTTGCCAAAGGGCCTGGGAAGGCAGAGGGCCTGGACAATCCACTCTCCCAGAGCCCTGGTGATCCTGCTCCTGCGTGAGTTGCAGAGTGCCTGCTAATGGGCCCACCAAGGAGAGCAAGGACACTGCAACATCAGAGAAAGCCCAGACAATGAAGGGATGAGAACAGGGTGGGGATAAATTGTTTTTTCCACATCCCCTATGTAGATAGGTGTAATCCCTGGTGTATCTCAGATGATCAGTGAGGACTGCAGTAAAAAAAAAAAAAAAAAAAAAAAAAAGGACATAGCCCTTAGCCCCTGATTTACCATGGAGTTGCTATGTAACACTGTACCATTTTCATTTTGAGTTAAAACATAAAATTGACATTTTTATGTATCTAATATGTAAATATACATATTTTTTCCCTTGAATTAGCCTGTGTGTGTTCAAAAAAATACATGAAAGTGTTGATGACCAATATTAGTGGGGCATGCATTTTTCAGAATCAATTCAGGAGCATGTTGACTATCTTTATGGAGGTGAGGGCCTCCCCCATACCTTTTAGAAACCTCTAAGGTTTCAACTGGTCCACCACAAAACTTTTGAATACATTCATGGTCTAGAAAGGAGACAAGAGTACCTACTCTCTTCTCTTCCTCCCTCTTTTATTCAGGATTACAACCAGGAAATCAAATGTAAGCAATTCCTATATGGGCTAAAACCAGAGTTCACAATATAGAACATTTATGTGATGAAGATATTAGGAGTCATATATAAAATGTAATCACATGCACATGTTTGGTGGGACACACAGGAGCCATGTGGTTCTTATGGTTAGTGGTGATTTCAAATAAGAGTCCAGAAGCACATGGCTTTGAATATGGTTACCATAGAGACAAACAAGCAATTTATAGAATCTCAAACCTAGAGGATTAATTTTAATAACTTCCATCAAGAAGCAATATAGCATCTCCATTGATAGCACAGGCTCTGGTGCCAGGTTGCCAGGGTGCAAATTGTCATCCCATAACAGATTATGTGTATGTCTCTGGGCAAGTTAATTAATTTTTCTCTGCCTTAATGTTATTACCTGTAACTCTATAAAACAAACATGGTAATAGTACAAACATGATTAGTTAGCACATGACTTAAGTGAATCCACATATATAATATATACATACATATACACATATACACGCACAAAACAGCATCTTGCACAAGTGAGTGCACAAGACATATTATTTATTAATCCAAGTAGTTATTAACACTTATAACTCTTGGTCACCTGCTCCGCAAAAGGGATTTGCTGTCTAAAAGAGATGTCCTATCAGAGAGCTTGATCCCTCTTAAATGAAGAGTACTTCTTTATCCCTTCCCCATCTTCTTGGTTCAATCACTCTATTATTCTTTCCCTTCCATGTAGACTCTGAGCTGCCGAGGACAAGATGCTTGAAGCTATTTGGGTTGTGAGATACTTCACATAAAGAAAGCTTATTGTAAGAATACATGTAGAAGTGAGAAACACAAACCTCACCCCTTTCATCAATAGGAATTTTAGCAGCCTGCCATTGAAAGAGCTCTAGTAACTTTTGGTATCTGTTTGTATTTAAGTGTCTTCTCTGCCTCTTTTAGCTAACAGCTGGTTCATTTTTTCCAGTTTTCTCCCTCTAATTCAGGAAGTTATTTTTGCTTTTGTTTTTGTTTTTGAGAGAGCAAGAGAGAGCTCATATACTCTCGAGAAAGGGTGGGGAAGGGGCAGAAAGAAAGGGAGAGAGAGAATCTTAACCAGTCTCCATGCCCAGCGCAGAGCCAACATTGGGATCAATCTCCCTGAGCCTAAACCAAGACTCAGACGCTCAACCAACTAAGCCTCCCAGGCACACCTAATTCAGGAGGCTATCATTTTGCTCATTAGAATTACCTCTGGGACAAGTTTGGCAATTCTACCTTCCTCTGGCCAGTCTCCAGATTGGCATTGCCAGGTCAAAAGCCAGCTCCCAGTGCAGGGGTTCTCAAACTTTGCTCTGCATCAGGGTCACCTGAGGGGCTTATTACACAGATTGCTGGGCCCCATCCACACAGTTTCCAGGCAGTAGGGTGGGGCCTGAGTATTTGCTTTTGTAAAAGGTCCCTAGGTGAGGCTTTGCCTTTGTTCCAGGGACTATATTTAGAAAATACGGTGATCATCTTTTACTAAAGAAATAATTTGGGTTGTGTCCCTCTGCAATGCATACAAAATAAGCAGTTTTGTGGGGTTTTTTTCTTTTTTGGAAGTAGAAGTCAGAATAACAAAGCATTAAGCAAATTATAACTCAGTAAAGTTGATTAAAAATTAAATATTAGAATAAAGCAAGAATTTTCCTCCAGCCAGACATCCACTGAGAGTTGCCCTCAATCAGAATCATGATCTCTTTCCATGTATTCCTTGAACCAAGTTTGCAATCTATAATTTTCTAAGCTTTTGCTGGAAAATGGCTCCAGGTTTTCTATACTCCATGGTTGTCTTTATCTGTTAGCTCTCTTAGGCATACCTAGAAAGCTCTCCTTCAGTATCCAGAATCCTGTATATTCATCCTAAAAACATAGATAGGAAAATAATACCCTCTTAGCCATTTGTCAGTAAACACTAGAGAAAAAGACACAAAATAATTTTAAATATAAGTGGTGGTATGTGGAGTTTACGAGACCAAGAACTGATGTTATTTTTACCTATGATTCTCTAGTTTTATCACTGATTAGCTTCATCAGAGTTAATTTTATGGTGCATTAGTCTATAAATAACTTTTAAGTAGTAAAAGTCATTTTCCTAAGTAATAATTTGAAGTGAAACCAAAAAGCAGAATTGCTCTTCTTAAAATGAGCACAGGGAACTAAGATCTAGTCCGCCTTCCTTCTCCACATTGTCCCCATGAGGTGGCTCCCAAGGCACCTCCTCATGGCCCTTGACTCAATGGAACTCACTTTGGAAACCTCTGGGAGAGTGGAAATAGCATGAATACTGAGGCAAAAAGATCAGTCTTTTGTTTCTACCCTTTACTTAGCAGTGTGAAAGCAAATATCCCTTGAGAGTCAGTCTCCTTACCAAAAAATGGGGTTAGAAATCCGTTGCTCAATGTATTATTGTAATAAACTCAAGTATACAAAAGTCCTTGGAATACACCATTTCATAAATATTGGTTCCCTCCTCTCTAGTCTGAGTTTGAATTGGGAAGACTGTGACATACAGAAGCATTAAAACTCACATTTTATTCTTTCACAGACACACAAAGTCCAAGATAAAGCAATGTAAACATAGTATCTACAGCTTGAATTCTCATAATTAGGTTTTAGATACGAGAATTTTTTTTTATACCTCTACAGTATCAAAGTATGAAAACCATCAAATAAATGGGAATGAAGTTCCCTCTTGTACGCCTGATCACATAAAAGATAATCAGAATAGATGCTTTACAGGCTAGTGAAATTGCTGTATCGACCACACTATTTAATACGTGTGAAGATCTACCGTAGATGTAAAGTAACTTAACTTTCTAAAATTTCATTTTAAAAAAATCTCAGAAGGAAAACTCGAAATTGAATACTCTTTTGATCAGGTTGATAATGCACAGTTTTAAGGAAATCCTTCTTTCTGAGCTGCCGCTCACTGTTTTCAGGCCACTATTTCTCTCAGCATGGAAAATAAACACACTGACTTCCCTACTTTGGATAGCCAGATCAAAACACAGAAGGCACTGGAAATGGGCAAACATTTCAATAAATTCAAAAATATATTTATTTTGTATTGGCAGTTCTATATGGCTATTTGCACAACTTAATAGCTATATTAAAGTTCATGCTATGGATAAACAACATGTTCTTTTATCCGAACAGGGCTGCCTAATACAATGATAAGGAATCATTTCTCCTAGCCCTGTTACGGAAGCTAATGTGTAAACACTGAAGGCAGACCACGGCTTACAAAGGGCAAGGTTATGTATTTTTCCTGTCAGTACAAGAAGAACACTCTGTGTGAAACTTCCAGCCTCAGTATGGGTGAAGTTCCTGAATTACGTTTGAAGGCACAGCCTGGAGCAAAGTCATTTTATGAAGGAAGTGACCATTTTCTCTGGTCTATATCAGCTACTTCGGCATTTCTACTCTTTTGTATTTGAAAGCCATTTTTGAAGAGAGGAAAGCATGTGTCCAGGCTCAATATTCTGCTTTCCAGACGGAAAATGCAGCAAACAACATGGCTTTGCCAGTAGGAGAATAAGCCGACTTCATCATGAGTGTTCTAATCACATGCCTCCAACTGTACATCTCCCCTTTGGAAGGCCCTCAGGCATCCCACACTCAACCTGCACTCAACTTATCCTCTTCCCAATTAGCCATCCCCACCTCCACTTCCAGGAGATGGTGCTGCCAGCATCTAGCAGCTCATCTGGAGGTTATCTCTGGCAACTCTCTCTTCACATTTCCATCGAGTCTATCATCACTTCCACATCCTACACACCTCATTAGAGTTGATCTGTCTCTCCTCGTCTTCAGAGCCACCACCTTTGAAAAGCTGCCTAACCGCTGTCCTGAATTCACTCTGCAACCAGAGCAACTGCTTGTAACACAAATTAGGAGTAGTTTTCCATACCTTACCATTGACTTGACTATAGAGTCCAATTTTTTTAGGCCCTCCATATTATGAATTCTGGCAGTCTCTTACCTTATTTCTTTTCATTCTTTTCCTACCTTTCTTTCCCAGTCAATACGAAAATCTTTCATGTATTTGAAAGTACACAGTTCTCTCTTTTCTCCGATCTTTTTACTGGGCTAAACACTTTAACTAGGAGAAACTAAATCAATTCATTTGGATAGTCCCACTCAAGCTTCAGATTCCCGCAACATATTATTTCCCTTACGGTGCCAGATGGCACTCTGTCCACCAACCACCTTTACATATCCACTTGCCAGGCCACCCTCCTGGAATGGGAACCCACCCATGGGCTTCCAGAAGAATCCCATAAGGATTAGTACTGGAGCTCCTCTATGCAACTGATTGCTTTGAAGTGTGTGGGGAGCAATGGAAGGTCCTAGAGAGTAAGTTCATCAGGGGGAGAAACAGAGACCAGGACCGGGGTGCCCCTCCTGAACTGTATTGCAGGTTCCTGCTGGTCCCAAGCAATGGAGGCAGATCTAAAATATTTGAAGAAGCACTCAAAAGGTCAGGTTCCTGAAGCCATGTTCAGATTAAAGTCCCTATTTCCTGGAGTCTAAAGCACTGATAGAAGACCAACTTTTCAAATTTCCTTTTCCTGGCTCAAATGACTGAATTTGGACAGTGTGGGGGCAAAATCACCATATTAAGAATCTTTGTGCAAATAATAGATATTCACGGAGGCTTCCTTAAGTCAAATGGGTATGTATTATAAGGATGAAGAGGTATCTAATTGAGACCCAAGGGCAAAAATATGGCCAGCCATAGAAAAAAACTAGAATAAATAATTAAAAACTTTTCAGGCATTTCTTTCAATATTTCTCATCTCTGCTTCTCACTTTGCATTCATTTCCCTTTGTCTCCCCATATACTAGATTGTTCTGCTCCTTTATCCACAAAACAATGATGGATGGAGCACAATTTTCCTGTTTATATGTTGAAGGTCTAGCTTCTTGTAGCCTCAGGTCCAAGTTGGAAGTGGTCCCAACTTAAGTTTCTGAAAGAGAGAATCTGATGGATTCAATGTTGCTCAGCTATCTACATCTGACCCAGTGAGCTATAACCAAAGAGAAGAGGTCACACAGCAGAAACATAACACTCAGGACCACATTACTGTAACACAATGGAAGGTTGTCACAGAGAAGTTTCTGGGTTTCCTCGGTACTCACCTACCTCAGACTTACTCCAGAGGGCACCTACCTTTGTAGTTCCCAGGTAACTACAGTACATCTAGGTTCCCACCACCACCTAAAGAATGTGCCATACTCTTGTAGGCCCCAAATCTATGTGCTACTATAAAATTCTTCCATCTTGTCTGCTCCATGAAATATTATTTTCCTTTCAAAAGGCTAAACATTGGAGGAGAGTTGGGGGTATTTTTCTCCTACCAGTAGGAGAAAATGTTCTCTCCATTTCATAAAGCAATGCTAGTAGTCCCAATTTTATTGCATTCCCTATTTATCATGCCCTTGTCTAAGACTTTGGCACTATTCCAAATGAACTGGGTCAGAACCCAATCTGTCCTCACCATTGGCCAGAGCAAGAATACTGTCCCAAACCAAGGTTCTTTGCCTTGCCACACTCCCTCTTGCTACAGGGGAACTCCTTTTCTATTTGATATGCTGCAAATTGTTCTAATGTGCTAAGAATTATTAGTACGATGGACTTGGCCACCATATGTTTTAAAATATCCAACTACCAGTTTTTCCTTTCCTCTTCATTATTCATGATAGTATAGCCCTATCAGGCCCATCAAAAACTGCCCAACAGACAGGCCTTGCAATGACTGAGATGGCAGAGGGTACAGCCTTAAACTCAGAGAATGACTCTCCATGTAGTATTATCTTAACAGTCTTCTATGATCATATTTCATTTCAACAAGGTAATACAAAGGCTTAGCATCCAGTCTATTGAAAGGTCTCCTTTAATTGTACTTTGCCCTCCTGGTTTCCCTCCCACTACAACCCACTAACTTTTAGGTGAAGTAAAGGAAAACTGCCATCAAGCAAGCACTGTTCTCACCGGGCTGCAGGCTGCAGAATTCCTCACACATGCTGTACTTTCTTTCAGCAGCTGTTCTTCATCTGCCCTTTTCTCCCTCTAACCAGACATTGGAACTTCTTCCAAAAGACATTTTCCCTCTTTGCCAAACTTCCCATATGTTAGACTAAAGAATTATTCCTTGAACCCTGGGGACTCTGGTTTTAGGCTTTCAAAATTTGCAAAACAATGCTTCTGTTTTATTCGTTCCCTCTTTTAAACAATTCAATAAAAAGATCATTTTCTCTCTCCTTCCTTTCTCTCACTCTCTCATGTTCTCCCTTTGTGACATGCCATATATGAAAACATATATCCAACACTGTACCGTTTTTAGCTTCTTCTAGCCTGGAATCCCTAAATCTCATTTTTCTAAGCTACTTTCTAAAGATTATCTTATCCCATCCATACATAAATCCTCATAATATCTTCCAAAAACAATTAAAAGAGCAGGTGCTACTTTGCTCAATAAAAAATTCAGCATTTTGGTGAAATTTAATACAACTCTATTTTAAACAATAAAAGCAAAACTTTTCCATTTCTCAATGTGTCCACTAGATGGCAGAGTAGTTCTCCATTTTTATTTCTACAAAAAAAGTCCCTTAGGGCTAAGAGTTTCTTTCATGTAGAGTGTACTGTGTTGCTCCCTTTATTTTCAAATTTCTAGACTTCTGATGTTCTGTTGAGTTATTAAAAATAAAGACAGCAAAAGTTGTGATCTAATGAATATGTACCATGTAGCTGGTTATGATTTGCTTTATTATTGTAAGCACACATATACAAATTATGATGAAATGAATACTTTATGATATAATAATGGTGATAAGGTCAATGAGAAATAAAATGCTACACCACTAGGTATTCCTATGTTATATAACTAAAAAAGAAAAGAATTTTAACTGTGACGGAAGTTTCAGAAATGGCTACAACACCTTCATTCCTACTCTAAGGTAAAAGTGTGCCAAACCAATATGTGGAGAGGATAATGCTATTTCTGGGTCATATTACCATTCAGCGAGCTTTCTGTTCCTCTCATTGACTAAAGGAATTACTTGGATTTTTAGAAATATAGCTTTTTAAAAGGTTAAGTACTATAAAATAAAAAACCTTGATTATATCCATAAGCAATGAATGGTATGGTAATGATTTGGATTTTCTGGTAAATGGTACTTAAATTTTTTTTTTTAAGTTTCCAAAGCTAAAAACATGTTCTTTTGAAGAAAGCCCTGCCAATTTTTAAAAAATGTATAACACTAGATACTGAACCAAAGAAATACATGCAACTCTCCAATAGAAATTTCACTTACATGAATTAATTCACTACTCTAATGGATTTAAAACTGTGCCCTACAAAGTGCTGGGGTTTCTATGGGGAACTTTGTGGGGCCTTTGCCCAGACAGTAGGAAAAAGGTCTGACTTTACTCACTCTCCTATTTCAACCAGAGTGTATAGAAATTCATCCTTTCCTCACTGCACAATCCCTTTTATTTTAGCAAACAAATTTACTGCTAAAACAGACATTGGATGTCTGTTATTAAATATAGGGAATGAAAATAATTTGGTATATATGAAAGTAAGGATTTTATTTTTCCCAATGGCAAAAAATGACTTAATCTGATTAATTTGGCAAAAATGAAATAATAATTTTATGTCAAAAAATTAAAACTAGATTGCAGCTATCATATAAAAAAACAAATTTGTTTAATTGGATTTGTTTTTTCAATCATTTTGTTGTCATAGCCTGTGACTCAATGAAATACACTTACAGCAAAGAAAATGAAGAAAGCAAGAGATTAAAGAAGCAAACAATGTGCTCACAGGCCTGACACTGGGCCTGATTCTGCCACAGAGGATTCAGGGGAGGACTGACTTACACAAATACCTGTGCATGTAGAGATATGTTGATAAGAACCTGTCTTACGTAAAGGGAAAGACAACAATGTGAGCACAGAGGGGATACAGGACAGTGTCTTAGAGTGGATAGTTCTTTAAGCCATATCTTTTGGGCTTAAGTGGTTATGCTCTGCTTCTCTTGTATACAACTCATATGAATCTTAAATTAGTACAGAGACACACATATATATAAACATATATATATGAAAGATTTAATACCGTATGAATAATAAAGGATCTTCACTCTCTGATGCTGAGGTCCTCATTAATTTCTATCACAATGAGAAATCTTATTTTCATGGGATATCCTTATAAGCACAGGATCACTGTTGTATTTTGCCTAAGATGTTCCGTCTCTGTCTCTTGCTTACTCTTCTGTCTCTGTATCTCTCTAAACCCACAAAAAAAACCTATCTTTTTTTTTTCCCTCTATTTCCTTGCAAATACTGGTTTTACATTCGAGTTGAAGACTCTCTTGGGAAAAGAACTAGGACACATCCCAAGTGAGCTAAGACAAAAGTAAACCATGTCTGAAGTCTGAAGACTTAATGTGCAAAGTAACAACAACTGCTAAGGGCATGTGGGGCCTCTGAGAGGATCCACCAAGGGGAAAGTACTCTGGAAGTCTGAGGTGGGTCAAGAGAGAGGATCCAAGGTTGAGAGGACAGCATGTTTTTGTTAACAACACAGCAGTGGTTAGCTGACAATAAAGAGTTGTATGTGGGAAGCAAAAATAATAATCTGATTAAAATGGACAACAAATAATACAGAAGTGAGGAAATTATCCTTCATCTTTCAGAGAAGACAGTTGTCCCTGGGGCCACAACATCCCCAGGTAACTTTTGTAGAGAGGATGCCTCTCAGGGGAGACAGCTAAAGGGAGCACCCTGAGCCCTGGGGCACCCTGAGGTAGCTCATGAACAGATGTAAAATGCCCTTGAAGTTTCCTGACCACTCACAATAAGATCCCACATTCACAGTGAACTAATGGAAGCCTGGAAGTAATGTCAATGTGTTCCCATGACTTTAGGATGAAGATTTCACAATGCTCTCTGCAGGGTGTGCAGAAGGATATTTTGGAGAGTGTTTTCAGAAGGCAACTATGGTGCCACAGACAATTTATCTCTGACCAGAAGAGGTGTTAATTGCTGATGGCTATCGGGCCAATTCCTCAAGGCCATACAAAGCAAGTAGACAGCTGCATGGTAACCATCCTTTAAGATTGACAGTGGCTATCTCTCTGGTCACATCAGACATATTTGTAGGGCACCTATATAAAGTCACTTAGGAATCCAGTGAAGCATTTTCCTACAATGAGATGCATTCTCACTTCAGATATCAAAAACAGAAACTGTGAGATACTTATGGATGTATGCGTGTGTGTGTGTGTGTGTGTGTGTGTGTGTGTGTGTGTGTGTGAAACAAGGTGAAAATCATAAACACATTATGCTCAAACAGGTTCAAGTGGCCATGTTGTGTTCTTGAACAATCCTGTATACTAGTTATCACAGTGTACAGCGTCCCACCTTATCATTACTAATTCGGTTTAATATTTTTGTCTCTTCAACCTAAGTTACATGAAGACAAGAACCACATCTCCTTCACCAAGGAATCCCAGGTGTTTAATAAGGCATATAGGTCTGTTTAGTAAGTCCTTATCCAGTGAATGAATGAATGAATGAATGAATGAATGACTACAGCAGCTATGTAATCCTCTATGATACCTAGTAAGAGTCTCAACCATAGGTATTATATAAATCAAACCAGCTAGTGTCAGCCATAGGTATATAGTACACACACACACACACACACACACACACACTCTCTCTCTCTCTCTCCCTCTCAAAGCTGCTTTCCCTTTTTCTATTTGTTGCTTCCTTCAATCTGAGTAATCAAAAATTTAGCTCTGTTATATACTAGCCATGTAACTTTAAGCAAGATTTTTTATGTTTCTCTGAGATTCAGTTTCCTCTGTGCAAAATGTTTATAATGATGGTTTTATGTGCTGTAACTATGAGGACTGAGCAATAGAATCCATGCTAAATTCCTACTTACGTGGTCATAACCTCATCACCATAAATGACAAGGTAGGGGTGAAAAAATAAGGAGAGTATCAGGAGTGTTTTTCTTTCCTATTTGTCAACTATTAGGTAAGGTTTATATAGCATATATTGGCCCCAGCCCTATGGCTTTTCTCTGTACTTGGGAGGGGCTTTTCTTTCTTTCTTTCTTTTGTTTAAAGTTGGTAGTAAAACAACAAAATAAATTAATTCCATATTTAACAGGTTAGTAGTTTATGAGAGCAAGAGGCTCCCTGGAGGAGAGTTTCTTGATTAATTTTGAGCATAGATTGCTTGAAGGGAACAGCTGTCTACAAAGCATATTAATTACAGACTCGCCACCTTACAGGTGACTTGAGTGTCAGAATTTCTTCAAGACACAGAATGTGATGATAAGATTAATATTCTAGATGTAGAAAAAAGTATTTTCACCTGAATTGTTGAACAAATATTTAAGGTAAGAATTCAGGATCTGACTGACTTTTGAGGTTCAAAACTACTTTGATTTGCCATTTAATCTGAACTACTCTTACGATACATCTTTTGCAAAATTTTATGAACTGTGTTTTCTCAAGATGTTCCAAGTTGGGCATAAATTAGCTATTTGTAAACAGATAAAAAAAAACATAATTTTTCCACAACCATTTGACTTAGGTATTAAATGATCCACACGTGGTGGGTATGTGTGTGTATATGTGTGTGTGTGTGTGTGTGTGTGAGCGCGCACACGTGCGTATGTTGTTTGTCCTCTGCATCCAGATACTAATGAGTTAGAGCTGACATTTATCTGACTTTGGATTATGTAGTTTTTTGTTTTGTTTTGTTTTTAAAGATTTATTTGACAAAGAGAGAGCACAAGGAGGGGGAGCAGCAGGCAGCGGGAGAGGGAGAAACAGACTCCCTCCTGAGTGTGGAGCCCATGTGAGGCTAGATCCCAGGACCCTGAGATCATGACCTGAGCCTAAGGCAGATGCTTAACCAACTGAGTCACCCAGGCGCCCCATGGATTATGTAGTCTTTTAAAGATTTCCTAACTGTGTTATTAATCTGGTCTCCTTGGAAACCCTCGAGATGGACCATGATGCCACTGAATAGGGAGAAAGAATCTAACTGGGAAGGGAAATAGGCTGCTCAGTGCTTCCTCAATACTTACTGCACTTTGCACCAGCTTTCATTTGTAAAGAGAAATCAGCTGCCAGAAACTTCACAAATCACTGCTTTAGATAACCACTGCTTCAATTTACAGATGAGAACCTAACCTCAGTTTACTCTGGTTGCCCAAGGGCAGAAAGCTATTCTTTTTAGTCACTCTTGAACTAGAAAACAGAAACAAAAAAATTTTGTCATCCTTGAAGAAAAAGAACACTTTATTTTTTTTTATTTTTTTATTTTTTTATTTTTTTAAAGATTTTATTTATTTATTTATTTGACAGAGAGAGAGACAGCCAGCGAGAGAGGGAACACAAGCAGGGGGAGTGGGAGAGGAAGAAGCAGGCTCCCAGCAGAGGAGCCTGATGTGGGGCTCGATCCCAGAACGCTGGGATCACGCCCTGAGCCAAAGGCAGACGCTTAACGACTGAGCCGCCCAGGCGCCCCGTCTTTATTTTTTTTTAAGATATATTTATTTTAGAGAGAAGAGGGGAGAGATAGGGAGAGAGCAAGTGGGGGGGGGAGGCAGAGAGAGAGAGAGAGAGAATCTCAAGCAGACTCCCCACTGAGCACGGAGCCTGATCTCATGAGATCATGACCTGAGCTGAAATCACGAGTCAGACCATTCAGGAGACCCAAGAAAAAAAAACACTTTAACAATAAGTAGTCTCAAATGTCTAATTTTAACTTCATGGCAAAGTAACTGAATGAATTAATCCTGGTATCATAGATTAGAAAAGTTTGAAATGCTCTCACTAGCAGCATCCTTAAAGTCCAGATTTCTATTAACAATCTGTTGGAGGACATTTAAGCTTTCTCTATTATGGTTGTCAAAAATTCTTTCAGCTTCTACCCTTGTCTGGTTCCAAAACAACTCCCACAATTTTTTTAGTTCAGTTGGTCCCAGTAGCATCACACTTTCAGGTACTAAAATTTGTACGAGTTACTTATTGCTGCATAACAATATTCCCACAAATTTAACAGCTTAAAGATAATACACATCTATTACCTCACAGTTCCTGTGTATTAGAAGTCTGAACACGCCCTAGCAGGGTCCAAATTACAATGCAACACATTGATCGTAAGCCTTAGTTGCAATCAAGGTGTTGGCAGGTGCTGGGATCTACCTGAGGTTCTACTGGGAAAGAATTTGATTCCAAGTTCACTCAGGTTGTTGGCAGAATTAATTACTTTTTGGTGGTAAGACTGAAGATTTCAGTTTCCTGCTGGCTGTTGGCTGCAGAGCCCTCTCAGCTGCTAGAGGCCACCTGTAGTTCCTTGCCTCATGAAATGTTCCTTCCTCAAAGCCAGCAAAGGAGAAACAGATTTTATTCTGAAAGGTGCTACAATCTTACATAACAAAACCACATCATCATGTGCATGTAATCACACATTTCCCATCACCTTTGCCTTATTTTGTTGGTCAGAAGCAAGTCACCAGTCTATCTACACTCAAGGGGGAGTGATCTCACATGGGCATGAATATATCTATACCTACATTTATATCTATATCCATATATATCTATATACAGAGACATATAAACATGTATATGTACATGCATATCTAGCCATGTATATAATATTTATATATCTATTAATGAAGATATATTTGTAATGATATTCTGACAATATGCTTTATATTTTTAATTTTAAACTAGCAAATGACAGATTGGGGATTAGTTGGTTCGTTGGTTTATTGGTTTCATTGGTAAAAACAAATGATTTAACCTAACATATATAACTACAAAAAGATGATAATGGACTCAGGGTATGACAGAACTCATCAATTTATAATCTTGACTACTGGGAATAATCAGAGGTAAACGACCCAATTTAGGAAAAAAATTATTTGGCCAGTATTAGATATTTAATATCCTAATTAGATAGTCTAAAGTAAAGAAGTAGCATAATTGAACTTATTGAAATTAGCGCCAAGAAAACCAGTCTCTTCATTTTGAGAGTATGAGAAGAGGTTGAGTCAGGAACTCAGAAAGAATGTTTACTAATTGGATGGGCAAATAATTGGCACTTGTGTTTTCCTCTATTTTTTCACTTCCTCCTTGGTCAAAAAATTTCAAACATGGACTGTGCAACTGTTGTGCTGCCAGTAACTATCCTGGAAATAGTTCTCTAATAAACTGGGAGCTAATTAGGTGTGGTTTATTATTCATCCATGCATTCAAGGCACCCACTACCACTTAGTCTGCAAGTTCACTTTTAATATTTAATAGTGGGGGAAGGTATTCAGAGAACCTTTGTCCTATGACCTATCATTTATGAATGGACCAGGACATTTTAAGTGTGTTAGATCATGAATGAAGGCATATTGTTGATCTGAGTTAAGTCTGATCATACTCACATACACAAAAAAACTGTAATTAAGAAGGGTCAAATTAGTATATTTGAGAAATTTGTGTATGATCATAATTTCTAAAGTGACTTGTATATAGTAGGTGTTACAGTCTGAATTTTGCATCCTTCCAAAATTCATTTGTTGAAAACCTAACCCTGTGATGGTGGTGGTATATGGGGTGGACTTTTGGGATGTGATTAGGTCAGGAGTTTGGAGCCCTCACAAATGGAATTAGTGCTCTTATGAGCCACCATAAAGCTCCCCAGCCCCTGTGCACTATGTGAGGATACAATGAAAAGTCTGCAACATGGAAAAGGGCCCTCACCAAACCATGCTAACGCCCTGATCTTGGACTTCCAGCTTCCAGAACTGTGAGAAATAAATTTCTGTTGTTTATAAGCCACCCAGTCTGTGGTATTCTGTTATAAGAGCCTGAGTGGACTAAGATATAAGATTTTTGAAGTTTATGTTGCATCATATATTTGTATCATTCTGCTTTATTGCAGAATAATATACCAGCATAGGAATATACAATGTTTATTCATTCAGCAGTTGATGAGCTTTTGGATCATTTCCAAGTTAAGTCTATTACAAGTAATGATGTTATGAACATTCACCTGCAATCTGTGTAGACATATGATTTCATTTCTTTTGGGTAGATTCCTAGTAATGGAATTGCTGGATAAAATGGTAAGTTTATGTTTAACTATTTAAGAAATTGTCAAACTGTTTTCCAAAGTGACTGTGTTATTTTACATTCTCACCTACAGTGTATGAGAGTGTCAATTTATCTTTGTCAACACTTGATATTGTCTGACTTTTGGATTAGGACCATTCTAATGTGTAGGTAGTAGTCTGATGGTGACTTTATTTTGCATTTCCCTAATGACTACTGAGTTGACAACCCTTTTCATATGTTTATTAGCTTTCCATATATCTTCACTGGTGAATGTTTATTAAAGCTTTGCCCATTATTAAATTAGTTGTTTTTCCTCTTATCATTCAGTTGTAAGAATTCTTTATATAAAATGTAAGTTGTTTTTTCAGATATATGATTTGCAAATATTTTATCCCAATCTGTGCCATGTTTTTTTTATTTTAATTGTGTTTTTCAAAGCACAAACATTGTTAGTTTTAATAAAATCCAATTTATCACAATTTTTTTGGACTTTTATGGCTCTTAGTTTCAGTATTGTATCTAAAACCTATTTACCTAACACAAAGTCTTAATAATTTTCTTCAGGGGCGCCTGGGTGGCACAGCAGTTAAGTGTCTGCCTTCGGCTCAGGGCGTGATCCCGGCGCTGTGGGATCGAGCCCCACATCAGGCTCTTCTGCTATGAGCCTGCTTCTTCCTCTCCCACTTCCCCTGCTTGTGTTCCCTCTCTCACTGGCTGTCTCTATCTCTGTCGAATAAATAAATAAAATCTTAAAAAAAAAATTTCTTTAATGTTTTCATCTAGGAGTGTTATAATTTTAGCTTTTAAATTTAGGCCATGATCCATGTTGATTTAATTTGTCTGTATGGTGTGCAGAAAAAGTCAGTTCATCTTTTTTGGATAAAGATATATAATTGATTTACCTTGTGATCTATTTCTACACTTTCATTTGTATATAGTCTAGGCCAATGCACTTGTAATTCACTTAAACTGGGACAATTGTACTAGGATGAACTGCAAATCATAGAACTATACTCAGGATGAACTTAGAAATAGTTCTTCTCTCAGCCCTATGCCATATCGTATCCTTCTGACTAATCCATAGGAGGAAAGAGATCTGTCAGCTTGCTACCAGGCAAAACCAAAAGAGAACTTCCCACTTCCATACTCTCTTAAGGAAGAATTCTACTGTTTTATTTCAGTGGCGTTCCCTCTTAAATAAAAAATTTTTAAAAATTCTGAAAATCTATAGGAATATTTAGAAGACTTGCTGTCTAAATAATTATAGGAAGGAAAAAAACGCAGGAAAAAGGATCTAGAGTACCCATGTAATTGTTAATTAAAATGTGTTGAAAATACATGCAGTGCTTATAATGTAATGTAAAACTCTTCTAGATATTGTAAGATATATAGTGAGTTTTTAGATATTGTATGATACATAGTGAGCTTTTTTCCCTTTGCTGGTAAGTGGAATAGTATTTTTTTTTTTTAGATTTTTTTTCAACTAAGACCTGCTTATTGCTTCTCTATATAAACATCTCTCTTTTCTCAATGTTTTTCTCTTTAAATACAAAAACCAGTGTTGTCAGAATCAATCTAAAGAGTCAGTCATCCCACCATACACAGCAGGAAAGAATGATTAATAGATGATTTAATCATGGTTGTGTTTATCTTTATAATATGAAAGCTATCACGTTGGAGCTAATATGAATACAGTCACTGTTCATGAATAAAAGTAAGCTATTTGAATGCTAATGACATCTTATATTCACAGTAGTAAGAAAGCAGTAATAGCCTCAGCTAATATTTTCATTGCTACCACTCATAAAATATAATTCCTTTAAACTTAAGAAAGCTTTGAGTATGTAATCATAATTACAATTTTAACTCATGAATTTGTTCATTCTTATTCCCAATGTTAGTGAGAGTTCAATTTTTATTTAAAGAAGGACATGCAACAATTAGTTCTATTACCTCTTGAAATTATGAATAGTACAGAGATATATGTCCTAAAGACCATGAATTCTTATTCAATACACCTTTTGGCTGACAATTTTTCCATTTATACCATCTATAGCCATTGAAAAACAGTATGTACCTTTGAATTCTCTACTACTAAATCCAAGAGACATCAATAAAAGCAAGCTTTGAAGATGCAGTTCAGTCCTACGTGAAAGCAACTGTTCTCAAAATGTAGTCCCCAAACAAGCAGCATCAGTCCCATCACTAAATAAGATTAGAAACAACAGGGATAGCACCCAGCAATCTGTGTTTTAACAAGCCCTCTAGGGTATTCTGATGCATGCTAAAGTTTTGATAACCACTTAGTTATTACTGATAAATTCTTATTAAGCAGACTCTTGATCTATGAGCTGATCTATGTTCTTTCTCTAAATTATCTGACCCCCAGTTCCCTCAGAAGTGACTGCATGTGAATCAACATCCTCCCTGGGGACTGATGTGGAAAAGCCCAGGGATAGGAAGAAGTACCAAGACTCAGCTAAGGTAAAATGTTATAATGCAGGAAGGATGGTCAGTTCTAAAAGGATGACCCCAGAGGACATGTTCATGTTGAACAGCCTAACTGTGAGGGTACAAGGTACCACATTTCAGAAACAGGAACCAGATGGAAAGAAACTTGCACTAAAGTAAGGGAAGTGTCTAAGTAAATTAGGTCATTGTGTATTTTTCCCAAGGCCAGAGATAATGCTTCCCAAAATGGTGGCCTAATTGTAAATCTTCATGATCAAGTCTTGCTCTCACTCAGTACATCCCACATTTACTAAGGGAAATATGTGAGACCTTTAACTTACAATCCCTCTCTTCTAGATTATCTCCAAACTTTCCTTTTCCAATTTACCAAACATATGCTGCCCTTGCTTATGTTCTAAATGCTTTTAAAGAGTTTAAGTTCTGTCATGTCACTGTCTAAAAGTTTTCAGGGCTTCTATTTTCTCCACATCTACGTGCATTTTTGCCAAGTTAACATTTTGGCCCTCTAATGTGGACTTCAATTACTCTTCTATTCTTACCTATAACTGTTTCTCAATATGCATACCATTTCTATCAAATTGAACTATTTTCCCTGAATATTCCTAATGTTCTCTGCAATGTTATCCTGCCTCATTCTGTTACTCCAACTCTCTAAGGATACCTGCTACATAAAACCTTTGGTAGGATGTGATCTAACTCTCTCACTTGGACCTTTATAGCTCCCTGTATTTTTCCTACAACATTCTGCTATAAATTGTACTTATTTGTGCATAATGTGGTAAATATGGCAGGGTGAGAATTCAACCTCAGTTTCCTTAACACATAAAATTAGAATTATAATATAGACTTTATAAATCTTTTTAAATAAGGTAATGAATGAACGTCTTTTAGTTATATTTATTAACTCTGAATAGTATTCACTTAAATAGAAGAACAGTGATGTAGAACATTATTAAAATATTAATTCCAAAAATATTTATCAACTACTTACTATGTGCCAAGATCTAGTCCAAGTACTAAAATGTCATTCTTATCATGACAGGTAAATTGTAAATTCTAACTGGGAGAAACATATAAGAGAACAAATTTATACAATAATTTTAGAGAATGAGAATGCAATGAAGAAAATAAAACCAGAGAATAGAATGGAATATGATTTTAGAGGGGAGATACTTAAAGCTCATTTTTTCAAACAAGGTCTCTTGTGATTTATTTTTTATTATTCATCTTCTACATGTTAATTTTACATTAGCACACAGGACAGAATAAGTTGCTACTTTTAAAGAATATTCACTAAAGAGGAAGAAACAGACAGTAATAAGTAAACAAATAAAAGGAAAAAATATAACATTTATAGTAAAGTTATGGTAATAAGCATTACATAAAAATAAACCAGGGCAAGAGATAAAGAGTGACTGGTGGGGGTGGGCATTGTTATTTTCAATAAAGTGATTAAGAGACATTCTTCAGGAAGTCATTCATTTTAGAAAAGACCTTAATGACAAACAAGAGTCAACTCTCTGCTTATCTGGTAAAAGATACTGCAGTGAGCAGACATTAAAAAGTAAAGAAAATTCCCACAAAGATCAGGAAATCTTCTAAGGAAGTCTGCTTAACAAATGTTCCTGCCCAGCTGGGCAAGCTTTTAGATATTTTGGCTCAGTGTCCAAAGTACTGAAGGCTTAAACTAACCAACCCTTCCAGATTTGGGGTTTTGCTTGCCACATGTTGAAGGTCAGAGGATGTGAGTGTGGGAAAGTTTCTCTCCTGAGTAAGAACATTCTGAGTGGTATCCGATGAATCCCTCTTTGGCTGTGAGCAAATGCTTCCTTTATTTTGTGTGCTTTAAAGTGATGCCAGAGTCATCAAACTATGTGTGTTTCTTTCTATTTTTTCTCCATTTTCCTCATCTGAAAATCTTAAGCGTATTCATATACATCACATAACTAAACAAACAGGCAATGCCTGTTCTCACTCTTTGTAGCTCCTGTGGCTAGACAATTTCTTATTTGAGTTTCCTGACATATTTCCCAATAAGACATATGTATTCTGCACATGTGTTCCTTATAAAGGGGTTTTAGTGTTTAACTCCCATAAATTAAAGTAATCAATCCTTCACTCTGTTTTACACTGTTTACAAGTAAGATCAATAAATTGACATTTTACAAGTAAATGTTAACCAATTAAAATGTGACTGAATCATACAATTCTTTTGCCATTTTAAAGTATAAATATATTGGCTGGATATCAACTCTTCATATGTTAAAAGAAAAAAAAGCAAAAGAGAAAAAAACTCAATCCTAGTCAACATGTAAATGCACTGCATGAACAAATCATCTCACAAAATATTTATGTATAAATATGTTTGTGCCCCAAAATGTTGACACATCTCTCCTTTGTTTTCAATTTATTTGTGTATCAATGAAATCGCTAAATAAATTGCTGGTGCCAATCCTGGTTCTCCACTCGGTTCTTTTGGCAAAACTTTTGGGTTATATTTTCAAAATCATTGAAGAAGTAGCTAAGAGGAACAGCCTGTAGAGTACTCAATAAATACCTGCCCAAAGCATGATCACCTAACCAAAGCATTAACACTGAACATTGGACCTATTTGCCTTTCCTCCAAAGCTGTGACAATGCACAATCTCTGAGTAAAACTCTCCTCCTGGCATAAACCTAGATAAACCTCATCACATAAGTCTGGGGAAGGGGTTCTGAACCTGCCTCTGCTCCTACAATTTGTGTGGTCCTAGATACACTCAACCTTTTTTGAACTCCACTTTTATGGTTTGTAACATGATGGTTTGGTCTACATGACATCCGGGGTTCTTTGTGGGTTTACATTTCTGGCCCTAAGGTTTCCGCTGGTCTGTTTGTTTCCAGTCAGCCAACCTAAGTCCTCTCTCCTGCAGAGGCTGATTTATGAACTAGATTCACTGCTTCTTTTTTTCTGGGATTTGTAAAAACAGAGGAATGAGCCTGAACGTTGGAACA